>NC_142930.1:128150725-128170725 GCF_046866305.1 Octopus bimaculoides | reverse complement strand
AATTGACTCATTCATTGATATAAATATATAGAGAGATATAGGCGAATAGATAGTTTGATAGATAGATAGAGAGAGAGAGAGAGAGAGAGAGAGAGAGAGAGAGAGAAATATACATATAGATAGATAGAAAGAATATACATATAGATAGATATATAGAATATGTGTGTGTATATATATTAAGAGAGAGAGGGGGAGAGAGAGAAAGAAAGAGAGACAGAGAGAAAGAGAGACAGACAGACAGACAGATAGATAAATAGATAAATAGATAGATAGATAGATACATTTCTTTTATTAGCCACACAGGGCTCAACAAAGATGGGACGAATACGATGTAGAGCTTTTCTTTTTAGGAGGGGGAAGGAAGAGAGAGAAAAAAAAGTAGGAGTGGGTGTCGATCAAAAGGGATCGTAGGAAGGAAAAAAGGGGGGGAGTTCGATCAAAAGGGACCGAGAAAAAAAAAGCGATCAATAGGGATCGTGTATCACAGTAATGTTCTCGTGTAAAAAGAGGGGAGGACAGTTTAGGTTTAGCCGTGGAAAGAAAAGCCTACGGAAAAGACCACGGTAACCTTGGTCAATATTGTCATTGCAGAAACTATAACAGTAAGTGACTCTCTTTTGTCTTTTTTGTTTTTTGTCTGCAATTTTTTTTTTTTTTTTACTCCTTTATAGTGTTATGCTCAAGGTGGCTCCGTCATTCACGCGTGCCATCCTTGCTACATTCACTCATCTTTTTTTGAAGCATTCACTAGACATGACTTCCCTTTCTACTCTCACCTTCCTCTTCAGATGATACTTGAAGAAGTTGATGAGAGATTGCCCAGAGAGGAAAGTCTTTGTCTCTAGACCTTTCAGACGCGTCCACCATACACATTCTTTCGCCATAGCCACAAGTACGATGAAAATAGCTCTTCCTTCCCGTTGAAAAGAAGGAGGCGCGACAATATTCACGATAGACTCGGCTGATAGACCGACTCGTCCCACACGCGATAGCAGTTGTTCGACGTAAGCCCACAGCTCGGAAATGATGGGACACTGTACGAGGGCGTGCAGAACGGTTTCGTCGTTCTGCCCGCATCTCGGAAAGGTCGGCCCCGTGTTTCTCGAGCCATGCCTGTAAAGCTTATCCCGAACGGGTAGAGCTTCTCGATAGCACTGCCAGGCCAGGGATCTCTGGAAGTTGTCCATATCCCGGCCCGAAGGTCGTCTTAAACAGGCGGGTCAGGTATTCCTCGTCGACGCCCAGGTTCGCCCCGAGATCGTCGTCGTACCTTCCCTCCACTAATCCACTATAGAATGCGTTAGTTGTGATGCAGTCGCTCAAGGTTGACCCGGGTTGTTGGAGTTGCCGGAGAGCAACGCGACACTCGCGGTGCCATTCGCCCTTCCTCGGCCTCTTCTTGATCCACGACTGCAGTTCGGTCATGGAGACGAGCTGCGGGAAAGCGCGCCGCACAAACGGCGACCACACCTGTTCACCGTTGTCTACGTAGAGCCGGAGATGTCGCAGTCTCAGCGCGTGTCTGCGCATTATCAACCACGGCATGCCCAGTCCTCCTTTTAACGTGTGTTGGCAGCAAACGGATCGCCTAACCATCGGAACACTTCCTTTCCACAAGAAGCGGAAGAGGATGCGCTCCAGCTTCGTGATAGTAGGGTCGGGACAAGGAACGACGGTTAGGCGGTAGTAGATGACGGACGCGATGTACGTGTTCGCCACCTCCGCCCGACCTTTTAGGGAAAGCTTCCTCTCGGCCCATTGCCGGGCTAGAGTGGCCACCCTTCTCGTTATCTCGTCCCAGTTCTTCTCCGTTTGGAGGTCTGGACCAAACCAGACCCCGAGCAACTCAACCGGACCGTCAGTCCAACGTCCCACGACGGAGGCGTTACTTGACGGCATGGGCTTGCTTCTCCAGGTGCCGAGCCGCAAGCCCACTGACTTATCCCGGTTGATTTTCGCTCCCGTTACCGCTTCGTAATCTCTCAGTGTCTCGCCGACAAGCTCGATGTGCTTTTGGCTAGACACTATGACGGTGACGTCGTCCGCGTATGCCGACACGCTCTTCACGCATCCCAACTCTCGCGGGATGCCCCTCAGCGTGGCCAGCTTCCGCAGTAGTGACTCGAGAGTCAACACGTACAGAAGCGACGAGAGGGGGCATCTCTGACGAACCGAACGTGCAATGTCGAAGGGTCTTGATAGATGTCCATTGACGTGAACTACCGAACGGATGCCTCTGTACAGGGCAGCCATCCAGCCGTGGAAAATGGGACCGAAGCCGGCCGCTATGAGGACAGCCTCCAAGTATTGATGGTCTACCCTATCGAAAGCTTTCGATTGATCTAAATTGATCAGGGCCCCACCCATGCCAGATTCCTTAACTACCCGCTCTATGATGTAGTGCATCAGATGGAAGTTGTCATGGATGCCCCTTTCCTGCACGGCGCACGTTTGCGCCTTGCTGATTAGTTTCTCGATGACAAGCGCCAACCGCTTGGCTAACACCTTGGCCAAAATTTTCAGGTCTGCATTGAGCAGAGTGATGGGCCTAAGGTTATCTATGACGTCCCCCTTGTTTGGATCTTTCTTCAGCAGCGTTACGGCTCCTCGGCTCACAAAACCGGGAATGCTCCCGTTTTGCTGCCAGTTGCAGTACATCGCCACCAAGACATCTCCAAACAAGTCTGGCATACAGTTGTAAAGCTCGTAGGGCAGACCATCCAAACCCGGAGATTTGTCTGTCGAGCATCCCGCCATCGCGTCCCTCACTTCTGCCGCCGTGATGGCACCTTCGCAGCACTCCGACTCTCTTGCCGAGGGTCGTGGTAGGCTGTGCAGGTAGGCACTGAAGTCCACCCTGCGTTCTCGCTCGCCACTCGTCCCAAACAGTCGAGCAAAGTGCCGCTGAAAGGCCTCACACATTTTGCTTGGCTCGAGCAGTTCGCGCCCCTGTTCGTCCACCAGAGACCGAATGGTGGCTTTGTTGCCCTGTTGCACCTCCGCCACCCGGGCCTCTCGCGCGGCTCCAACACCTTCGTTTCTTAGAGCACGCATCCTAGCCCTGACAACGCACCCTTCGTGTTTGGCGTTGAAGTGTTGGTCTAGGGCCAACCTCGCTGCCAAAACGTCGGATGCGATGCCACTTCTATTTGCCTCTTCTAGCTTCTTAACTGGCTCACCCTCTACTCTGTTTCTGTCTATTGCTAGTGCTTTGCTATACCTAACCGCTTCTGCTTTTATTGCTCTCTTGAGGGCAAACCACCATTTGTTATTGATGATGGCTCCCGTCAAAGCCCTCTTTACTAACGTGCTAATCCGGTCTCTGAAAACCTGAGACTGGATTAGCACGTTAGTAAAGAGGGCTTTGACGGGAGCCAGATAGATAGATAGATAGATAGACAGATAGATAGATAGATAGATAGATAGATAGATAGATAGATAGATAAAGTCCAAACTAGATTCGATATCTGGATCAATACTGCAAAGTGAAACAGGTTTTTGTCGAGAAACAAAGAACTTAAATCGTTTTATTTTATTTTATTTTATTTTATATAGATAGACAGACAGATAGATAGATAGATAGATAGATAGATAGATAGATAGATAGATAGATAGATAGATAGATAGATAGATAAAGTCCAAACTAGATTCGATATCTCGATCAATACTGCAAAGTGAAACAGGTTTTTGTCGAGAAACAAAGAACTTAAATCGTTTTATTTTATTTTATTTTATTTCATTTTAGATAGATAGATAGATAGATAGATAGATAGATAGATAGATAGATAGATAGATAGATAGATAGATAGATAGATAGATAAAGTCCAAACTAGATTCGATATCCAGACCAATACTGCAAAGTGAAACAGGTTTTTGTCGAGAAACAAAGAACTTAAATCGTTTTATTTTATTTTATTTTATTTTATTTATTATTCATTTCTATATATGATTTTGTATATATTTTTTTAAATGACCTTCTGGAGATTGTCGGAATGGAAACTGTGGCGAAAAAGCTGATTAATAGAAAGAAATATATCAAGTGAAGATAGGGAAATAAATCAAATTGTAAGCAGGATTTGTTGTTCGTCTGATTCTCTGGTTGAAAGAAAATGTGTGGTAGTAAATTAAAACGAATGAAGCAGCCATGAAGGAAACAGGAACAGCAGCTGAGAAAAATTAAGAAAAGTATGGTGAAAATTAAAGAAAATTATGAAAAATAAATGAAGATCGCATTGAAGAATGCAGAAGGGCAGGAAGTGAAATGATAAAAAAAAAGACTAAGAAGGAAATGAGAGAGAAAGAGGGGCACATTGGGGAGAGAGAAAGGGAAGAAAAAGAAACAGATGTAGAAGGAGAGTGGGCGATCGAAAGAGTAAGTGAGTGACATGAAGTAAAAACATATACGTGCAAGAAAATTTAAAAAAAACAATATTGAGAATCGAGAAGAATAAGCATTAAAATATAAAAGGAAGAAAAGAATGAAAGAAGGAGAGAAGGAAAATACAATATACATGGCGGAATAGAGAAAAAAGTCATTGAAAAGTGATAGAGAGATAGAGATGAAGAGGAAATGGAGAAGTAAATAAAGTTAGACATATATCATAAAGAAAAAAGGGGGGAAAAGAAGAGAAATTAATAGCGTTAGTGTAAGAGAACGAATGAAGTGAGTAAAGTAACGAAAATAAATGGAGGAAAACTGAGGAATAAAATATAAAAATCGCATGAAAAACAAAAGAACATCAGCAACATTCACCAACAACAATACTAATATAGCGAGAAACGAAATATATAACGGAATAAATAGTAAAGCCAAGAATATTTCTGAAATAAGACTAAAACAAGGCAAACAAAAATTGAAAGACACGAGACGAGATATTGAATAATAATAATAACAATGATGATGATGATGATGATGATGATGATGATGATGATGATGATGATGATGATGATGATGATGGTGGTGGTGGTGGTGGTGGTGATGGTGATCATGATGATGATGGTGGTGATGATGATGATGATGATGATGATGATGATGGTGATGATGATGATGGTGATGGTGATGATGATGGTGATGATAAGGATGATGAGGGTAATAATAATAATAATAATAATAATAATAATAATAATAATAATAATAATAATAATGTCAGCATTCAACTGCCAACATTACTAAAAAAAAAAGACTGGTTCAAGTTTGAAGGTAGAACACCTACAAAAATCAGCATTGCTTGGAACTGCAAGAATTCTTCGCAGGGTTCTTGAAGCATGACCAGTAAACAAGTGTCACCTTCGTCTGCTGGCTGTGGACAGCTGACACTTTCCACCATACTCAGCAAAATAAGCTGTAAGCTTTCCTATAATAATAATAATAATAATAATAATAATAATAATAAAAATAATAATAATAATAATAATAATAATAATAATAATAATAATAATAATAATAATAATAATAATAATAATAATTCAAGAACAGAAAGAATAACGCCAGAGCCGATAGAAAGAAATGGAATTACATGAAGAAATCAAGCAACAAATAAATGGCACGACAGACTAACGCTCTAATTATAGCCGCTCATGCACAAGCCATTAGGACGAATCTAATAAAGGGAAAAATTAACAAACTCAGAAAGCAAATATAAGATCTGTGGTAAAGGAGACGAAAGTATTAATCATCTCTTCAGAGAATGCAGTAAGCTAACACAAAAAGAGTATAAGTGTAGGCATGGCTGTGTACCTAAAAGAGTGCATCGTGATGTTAGCCTAGTGTGTGACAGAAAATAAGAGTTATCAGACATTATTGTACTTCTCCATTAAAACTGTCCATCGATCATAGAGAACAAAATAAACTAACCGTGTAAGATCATATAGTTTTACAATACCATATGATAACCGAGGGGAAATTAAAGAAATTGAAAAATTTGAGGATTATCAGGACCTAGCCAGAGAGTTGAGGAGGTGATTATCAGGACCTAGCCAGAGAGTTGAGGAGGTGATTATCAGGACCTAGCCAGAGAGTTGAGGACGTGGTAATTGATGTACTTAGCACAGCATTTAAATGCAGTATAAGAGACTGGAAGGTACTGGAATTGAGACTCATATTGTCCACCTGCAGATATACGACATCCTGCTAATTATATTAGCATTTAATAGCTTTGCAATAATAATAATAATAGTGATAATAATAATAATAATAATAATAATAATAATAATAATAATAATAATAATAATAATAATAATAATAATAATAATAATAATAATAATAATAACAAGGGCTCCATGAAAGGATAGCACTACATCTAGATGAGTGGCTCAAAGGGAAAGACATTGTTATGCGCCAAGGATCCTCAAACGGGATTCAACTTTAGACCAATAACATGCCTTCCGCCAATGTGGAAACTAATATCAGGTGTTTTGGCCGGTGAACTGTATAGATACTTGGAAAAAAGTGGTCTGCTCCCCGTTGAACAGAAAGGGTGTCGGAAAAGGAGCCGGGAGACGAAATATCAACTCTTAATTGATAATCTAATTATCAGGAACTGCAAGAGAAGACATGCAAACCTGATCATGGCTTGGGTTGACTATCGAAAAGCATACGATATAATATCACACTCCTGGATAATAAGAACGATGGAAATGTATTGAGTATCAGAAAATATGAGAAGCCTTATATGGAATAGCATGAAATGCTGGAGAACGGAATTGGCAGCAGGGAATCAAGTATTAAGAGAGGTGAAAATCAAGCGAGGAATCTTCCAAGGAGACAGTGTGTCTCCATTGATCTTTATACTGGGAATGATCCCTTTGAGAGAAATACTACAGAAAAGCGAAGTTGGAGTATAATCTGGGAAGAGTTAAAGGAAAACTGAACCACTTGTTACTCATGGACGACCTGAAGCTATTTACAAAAAGTGAGGCAGAACTGGCCAGTTTAGTTCAGTCGGTGCAGATTTTCTCCAATGATGTTAAGATGGAATTTAGACTCTCAAAATGTGCTACGATGGTGATGAGACGAGGAAAGCTTGCCAGGACAGAAAGCACATAGTGGCCAAGTGGTGAAATGATGAAGGCCATTCAACCTCAGTCCAGTTACAAATACCTGGGAATATTTGAAGCAGATGGAATCAAACAATGACATGGAGGAAAAGACAAAAAGAGAGCATCTGCGGCGAGTGAGAAAACTATTGGCTCCAAAGCTGAATGTCTGAAACATAATTTCGGCAATAGACTCGCGCACAGTCGCAGTGGTTCGGTATGGCACTGGAATACTGAAGTGAACTGAGGAGGAGCTAAAGGAGATGGACAGGAAGACAAGAAAGCTTCCAACGATGCATGGAGCCCATTATCCACATGCAAACATTGATTGCCTATACATGAAGAGAGCAAATGGAGGAAGGGGGCTGATAAGTGTGGGAGACAGCGTGCATATCGAACTCGAGAGCTTAATGAGATACCTAGCGCAATGTAAGGAAGCATTGCTAGTGGCACGAACGAGGGAATATTGAGAGCAGAGAAAAAGAGGGAAAGAAAGGAAGAGTACAAAAAGGACATGAAGAAGAATTACGCAAGAAGGGACTACACAATCGATTCCATGTAGCCACAACAGTGGTTGCTGGAAAAAATAAGTGGGATTGGCTGTTGAAAGGAACACTAAAAAAGAAACCGACAACACTATACTGGCAGCGCAAGACCAAGCTTTAGCCACGAACTGGAGGGTCAACCATAGGAATAAGCAAGTGTCTCAGCTGTGTCGCATCTGCAATAGAGTGGATGAAAGAATTGCCCATATCACAAACGAATGCCCTACACTTGCCCAAACCAGTACACGTTGTGGCGACACGACCAGGTAGCTAAAGTGCTACATTAGAAACTATGCGAAAAGTGGGGGCTAGAGAGAGGCTAGACGTGGTATGAGCACGAACTGCAGAGAGTGATGAAATCGGAGACTATAGAAATCCTTCGATTCTGCCAGCTCACCGCCTTGAATAATAATAATAATAATAATAATAATAATAATAATAATAATAATAATAATAATAATAATAAATGCCCTGATGCAGTACCAGGCAGTGGCTCTCATAGCTTTTGATCTTAACTGAGCGGAAGTGTTATCATGTATATTGTTTTGTCATGGAATTCTTTGGGGTTTGAAGAATTCATCCCTCGAAACATGGGTGTTTGGTTCAAAATCCTTAAACAACCCTTATTCAGGGATCTTTTGTGCGGGATAGGCTACACGACCTGGAAAAAATTCTAACTGGGTGCCACCTGCAAAATCATGCGCTGTTTATCTTGATCTGAGATCACCATGTCACGTACATATGGTTGTGATGCATGTGCCTGGTGTACCCTTATCAGATGGGTAGTCATGATGGGTATACTGGGCTTCGTATATTTGTACCCCAGTGTCACTTTGATGGCATGCACTGATCTCTCACTCAATAATAATAATAATAATAATGATAATAATAATAATAATAATGATAATAATAATAATAATAATAATAATAATAATAATAATAATAATAATAATAATAATAATAATAATAATAATAATAATAATAATAATAATAATAATAATAAGAAGAAGAAGAAGAAGAAGAAGAAGAAGAAGAAGAATATCAACATTAACTTCTAACTTGTCTTTTGAGGTCTCTGGGTGAGACTCGGAGCAAACTTGTACAAATACAAAGAAAAAGTCACATATAATAATAATAATAATAATAATAATAATAATAATAATAATAATAATAATAATAATAATAATAATAACAACAACAACAACAACTACAACACGAATGATAGTGATGGTGATGATAGAAATAATAATAATAATAATGATAAATGTAAACAAAACACAATAACGGAAATGGAAGTAGAGTTGTTGAAAGTGAAAGTAGAATTGGCAAGGGCGAGATTAACCAACAAAAACAAACATTGGTAACATTTTATAATACATACTTAGAGCGGGCAACCGTTTTCCTTCTATATATCTAATTGTTCGTCATTGTAATGTTTCTTCGCACTTAACTACGACTGTCTATAAATACTGGGTTCTAAAAACGGTGTAAATCGGTGAGAGAATCATAAATCTTGAAGCAAGCAAGTGGTCTAATACGTTAATGATCCGTCTGGAGACAGGCTTGCTTAATCGATAATCAATACGTGTTCAGATAGAAGTTAATTTGTGCTACGCTAGAAGGTCGTTACGAATAACGGCTAGTCGTCAGCGAGTGGAGCAAGAAGACGAGAAAACGAAGAGTATATATATATATGTGTGTGTGTGTGTGTGTGTGTGTGTGTGTGTGTGTGTACACACACACACACACACAAAAACACACACATATATATATATATATATATATATATATATATATATATATATATATATATGCACGTGTGAGATACACGCACACGTGTGAATAATCTCAGCACGCGCTACATGAGTAGGTACGGAGAGAGGAGTGAAAATGTTTCTGCATATATATATGTGCGTGTGTGTGTGTGTGTGTGGCCGTGCATGCAGATGTATTTATATTTACATGTATATTTATCTATCTGTATAAGTATAAATTTATATACATATATATATATATAGAGAGAGAGAGAGGGGGGGTGGCGGGAGAGAGAGACGAGGCGGGAGAGAGAGACGGGGCGGGAGAGAGAAAGAGGGGGCGGAAGAGGGAGAGGGGGCGGGAGAGAGAGAGGGGGTGGGAGAGAGAGAAAGATTGAGATGGATAGAGATGTACATATATATGTAGGTATATGCGCATACAAATATATATACATACAAATATATATGCATATATATATATATATACATACAAATATATGTGCATATATATATATATATACATACATAAATACATGCGTTCATACATATATATATATGCAAATATATATGTATATATTTATATATATATATGTATATATATATATATATATATATATATATATATATATATATATATATATATATATATATATATATATATATATATATGTATATATATACATGTATATACATAAATATATATACACATTATGACTCCACTTCTCCTTATGATAAAATAAGTGTAATACAGAGTACAGAAGTCAATATGATTAAGCCCTTGGATGTTATGACCCAATACGTGCATGCATTTAGCACATAAAAATATATAGAAAGATGCACAGAAAATAATGTGTAGTAAAATCCTATTTTTTAAGCTAGTAAACCTCTAGTTCTGTACGGACCAAATTATGCATAAACCGTAATGTGTAGCAGATTCCATCCGTGTTCTGCGTAATATTTAATCAGCTCGAGCCATTAGACGCTGCAGAAATAACGACCTTGCATGGATTAATGCAAAGTTACTGTTGGGGTTATTCTATGTAAACCTTTGATTTTACTATATGCGTATGACTTTTATCGCTGCTGATGAGATTGAATTAGCAATCGAAACAGCGTCGTGCCTTTGAGAAACTGATATGTATGAAAATATTTCTATTCGCCTTTTCCAATGTATTTTGTGTTTATATTTCTGATATTTCTGCATGTACATTATTTATGTATGTATGTATTTATGTACTTTATCTGTTAAGATAAAACTTAGTTGGAAACGGGTGCAGGGGACAACTGATGAAGGAAATGTTCTTTATGTTGCTTGTCTCGTTGCTATATTTGTTTCTTTCGGTGTTCGAAAATGGTTCATTTCCATGCTTTTGTTTTTTTATGTTCTCATTTTTCATTTTGTTCACGTTCTTTTGACTTCCTCTAACCATATATTCATATATATATACATATATAGGTAGGCATATACATGTATGTAGATATATCTATTACATATATATAATATATACTCTTTTACTCTTATACTTGTTTCAGTCTTTTTGACTGTGGCCATGCTGGAGCACCGCCTTTAGTCGAGCAAATCGACCCCAGGACTTATTCTTTAGAAGCCTGGTACTTATTCTATCGGTCTCTACTGCCGAACCGCTAAGTTACGGGGACATAAACATACCAGCATCGGTTGTCAAGCGATGTTGGGGGGACAAACACAGACACACAAACACACACACACATACATATATATATATATATATACATATATACGACGGGCTTCTTTCAGTTTCTGTCTACCAAATCCACTCACAAGGCTTTGGTCGGCCCGAGGCTATAGTAGGAGACACTTGCCCAAGATGCCACGCAGTGGGACTGAACCCGGGACCATGTGGTTGGTAAGCAAACTACTAACCACACAGCCACTCCTATATTACATATATATTATAGATATATATAATTGATATATAATATAGATAGATGTAGATGTAGGCATAGATATATAAGCAATGACAACAGATGGCTTGTGGTTCACTACAGCTGTTTCAGACGTTTTACATCAGGCGATTACGGATAAGAATTAAGAGTTAGAACACCTCAAGATGAAATACATAGTGTCTCGCAGCTATGTGTTTGTTCTTGACCGAATTTCGATCAGAGACGACTCGCTGAAAAAAGTTGTTGTATATTTAGTCGGTCACTTGTAAATGTTTGTATAACTTGAGAACAAATCCGTGTTTACTTTAGCGAGTACGTATTTGTCGTCATACATCGTTTGTACACAGTGGCGCTATTACCGACCCTACATTAGTGCTTGAATCCTGGAAATTTTTTATATATTTCTATCTATCTATCTATCTATCTATCTATACATCTATCTATCAATCTACCTATCTATCTATCTATCTATCTATCTATCTATCTATCTATCTATCTATCTATCTGTCTGTCTGTCTGTCTGTCTACCTGTCTATCTATCTATCTATCTATCTATCTATCTATCTATCTATCTACCTACCTACGTCGAATGAAAGTTTCAATAAAAAATGGGTAAATGTGGCAAGAATGGTAAGAATGAACGACGACACCATTTTAAGCATAGATTTGTAACAAAAAGAGACAAAAAGAGAGAAGGTACTTACTTTCATGTACCTTTAAAAAAAAAAGCCTGAGGTGACCGTGGTCTTTTCCGTAGGCTTTTCTCTCCACGGATAAACCTAATCTGTTCCCCGTTTTTTTTTTTTTGTTTTACATTGACTGTGATACACGATCCCTATTCATCGCCCCCCCCCCTTTTTCCCCGTGATCCCTTTTGATCGAATTCCCCCTTTTTTTTCCGCGATCCCTTTTGATCGAAATTATCCCCCCCCCTTTCCCCGCCAAAGAAAAGCTCTACATTGTAATTTGTCCATTTTCTGTATTTAGCCCTGTGTGGCTATAATAAAAAGATATCTATCTATCTATCTATCTATCTATCTATCTATCTAACTATCTATTTATCCGTCTATCTGTCTATATGTGTATGTATTTGCGTATTTGTGTTTGTGTGTCTGTGTACATACATACACATATATACATCCGTATATAGATATATATTTATGTGTGTATGTGTGTATAGACGTTACGATTGGATGTAGAGATCTATATAAATGCTATATATCTACATACATAAACACACATAGATACATGTACGTGTGTAGGTGTGTATATGTGTTATAGTAACCTGTCTGGTTTCATAAGTATTTAAGCAAGTCATGGCGGAGCCACAGAAAATTACGTATAAGGTTAGATCATCATGAAAATCTTAGCCAGTAATACATGTGATCGTCACACCACTTAGTCATGACTAAAGAATATGTTAATCTCTTACTTAGTGCAAATAGTGAGAGCTCTGGATAGTTTTATTGATCTCCCATTATTTCGCAAAGGCCGTCATTAATATACCTTAGTTTCTATTCCGTCAAGATGGCGAATATATTATGACATCACGCTGAGATATTTATTTCAATATTATCACAGCGTGAGAACCACATCTACTCAAGTCAATAGGGTGTAGAACTCTCAGCGAAATGGGGTAAAAATAAATACTTAACTTGCCAAAGGCCACGTAGCAGTGAATAATTACGACAGATGGTGGAGATCAATTCTATAATGAGGGAACAGCACTGTAAAACAGCATTATGTATTGTTAGCTTGCAATTTAGGGTTCAGATCATCCTGAGGGTATAGATTTGCACGAGAGCGACAGATTTTTTTTCTACTTTTTTGCTATGCAAACATGAACTTGATGCATAGCATCGAAACGATCGCCATCACTCGTTTTCCGATTCGTCTAATATAATGTTATTTTATTATTATTTATAGTCAGAAACACATGGATATAGATTTCTCGTACAAATGCTAGTAGTATTTAGTTAAGGTATTTATAATCATTACAATTATGGATGCGTTGAAAAATCAAAATGGCTTCCAGCTTTCTCTTACGGATTTTTTACATGAATACTCCTACCTTTTCTGTGATTAAATTTCTTTTAATGAATAAATAAGAGAAATAGGATTTATTTTCTCGAGTTGTTTTCCTAAAAGGAGATTTAGATGTTCTTTGGAAGCGGATGAAATATTTTTGTTTTTGCAGGCAAACTATTCTACGGCATTTTAATTCAAACTCAGTAAATGAATAGTGCTTTTGTGAAAGTTATATCCATATTTAATTAAGAATTACTAGACATTTCCTCTTTAATGCTGGTACCATTTTAAAACAATCTTCATCTCATAAATCGTATGGTACGGTCATAAATTTCTCTGTGTTTGTAATAAATTAGTCCGGTTAAAGAGGAAGTTCATCTGCCCATTAGAAGGACGGCAAAATTGGTATACCGAATAAGGATGCTTCTCTGCCTGAATTAAAATATTAAGCTTTACTGTACCTGTCATTTTACTGTCTTTTAAAATCGTTTTTATAGCTACTAGTGTGATGTTTATAGCCTAGCCAGGTAAACTGATTTGATACATAAATGACTGGCATTTCAGCAGTGCTTATTTTTCACACTAAATTTTAATATGAAGTAAACCTAAAGGTCTTCCCTGTCACCACATTTGTAATTTAAACGAATTTACTAGATATCTGAGACAGGCCTGTTTCATATCTAAATAACCTCGCAGTGGACAGTAAAAAAAAGGGTCTGGTGAGTGATGCGGTTTTAAGTATTCAAATACTTTTATCAGGAATTTGTTCTTCTTCAACAGTGGTTCCAAGAAATGTTTTGCCTATGAATCCCTTCGATTCTTTATTATACTCTATACACTCCTGTAGTGGAGGCGCAATGGCCCAGTAGTTAGGGCAGCGGACTCACGGTCGTAGGATCGAGGTTTCGATTCCCAGACCGGGCATTGTGAGTGTTTATTGAGCGAAAACACCTAAAAGCTCCACGAGGCTCCGGCAGGGGATGGTGGCGAACCCTGTTGTACTCTTCCACCACAACTTTCTCTCACTCTTACTTCCTGTTTCTGTTGTGCCTGTAATTCTAAGGGTCAGCCTTGTCACACTGTGTCACGCTGAATATCCCCGAGAATTACGTTAAGGGTACACGTGTCTGTGGAGTGCTCAGCCACTTGCACGTTAATTTCACGAGCAGGCTGTTCCGTTGATAGGATCAACTGGAACCCTCGACGTCGTAAGCGACGGAGTGCCAGAGAGACTGGATCCCCGGAGCCATTCAATGTTTTTTAGAAAACCCTGTTATATTTTTATAATTAAATATTACTTGGAAAATTTTTTAAATATTAAAATGTTTTGTGTAATATAGAAATATAACCACTTTATTGCAGGTAAATTTTAACAACTAAATCTTATATGAACCTCCAATGGCCATATTGACCCCTGTAGAGAATCTTTGCTCTACATTATTTTGCCATTACGAAATTGTAATATATAATTGAATATTTATAACATTTTATCTTCGTGGAAACTTTGGCACAAGGTCAGTAATTACGGGGGAGGTGGGTAAGTCGATTGCATCGACCCCAATAATCAACTGGTACTTATTTTATCGAACACTCGGAAGAATGAAAGGTAAAGACAAACTCGGCGGAATTTGAACTCTGAACGTAAAGACGGACAAAATACTGCTAGCCCGGCGAGCTAACGATTCTGCCAGCTCACTGCCTTTCGTGGAAAGAAAATAATCCTTTCTACTATAGGCACAAGGCTTCAAAATTTTTGGGGAGGGGACTATTCGATTACATCGACCTCAGGACGCAACTGCTATTTAATTTATCGACCCCGAAAGGGTGAAAGGCAAAGTCGACCTCGGCGAAATTTGAACTCAGAACGTAGCGACAGGCGAAATACCATTAAGCATTTCGTCCGGTGCGCTAACAATTTTGACAGCTCACCGCCTTTCGTGGAAAGAAAATAGTATTATGGGTGCTGAAGAAAGTGGGAAATCCAGTCGAAATGGTTGAAACAGTTCTCTTAATAGCCAGAAAAATGGTGTTAAACCTGGATAGCGTGTTATTATAATGCTAAATTTTATATTTCAGAAAGTGAGGGCTCGTCTCTAAATTACTGAAACAAACTGATTTCTACTAAGGGCTAGATGGTGACCTTTAAATGGCTGCTGTGTTGAATCTACCGCCCGAGTTAACAACAGTGAACAATAGTGACTGTATCACGTGACCACGTGAGCAACCAGACTATCAGATGCTGTCAGATATTGCTTGTCAGAATGCGCTCCACATCGTCTCAGATTTCGGATGATGTCACCCTTCTGGTGAGGTGCACCAGGCAATAATCCCCTCTGATAGGAAGGCTAATACGGTGTAGAGTGACCCCTTTACAGCTAAGTGGGCTGGAGCAACATGAGATTAAGTGTTTTGCTGAAGAGCACAACGTGCCACTCGATCCGGAAATCGAAACCCCGATGTCACGATCATGGATGCGACACCCCGACTACAAGGCCACGCGTCTTCACTCGTATAATTGACTTATATAAGTCCTAATGATAGATTAAATGGATTACGAATAGCTGTTACTTCGGAGAGGATTATCTTTACGATTAAGAGGACTCAAACGGTAAATTATTCAACACAGAATTCGTTCAGACATATTGCACAAACACACTTTCCTTGAAAATATGTTAGAACTCAAAGGTGATGAGCTGGCAGAAATGTTAGCACGCCTGGGGGAAATATTTGGCGGTATTTCGTCTGCCGTTACGTTCTGAGTTCAAATTCCGCCGAAGTCGACTTTGCCTTTCATCCCTTTGGGTTCGATAAATTAAGTACCAGTTACGCACTGGGGTCGATGTAATCGATTTAATCCCTTTGTCTGTCCTTGTTTGTCCCCTCTATGTTTAGCTCCTTGTGGGCAATAAAGAAATGAGAAACGTTAGCCCGCCTGGGGGAAATGTTTACCGGTATTTCACCTGCCTTTACATTCTGAGTTCGACTTTGCCGAGGTCGACTTTGCCTTTCATCCTTTCGAGATCGATACATTAAGTACCAGTTGCGGACTGGAGTGGATCTAATCGACTGGACCCCCTCCCCCAAAATTTCGCGCCTTGTACCTAGAGTAGAAAAGAATATTTTTCTGCTCTCCCAAAATGTCGGGCTTTGTGCCGAGAGCAGAAAAGAATATGCCAGAATTCATTAAAAGCAATTGCCACACAGTCTATATATAAGGATCTTATTGTTAAGTTTACGTGCAATAAACTGGTTGTACATTTACAATATAAAAGATACTTTAACGTAAGTGCAGGAGTGGCTGTGTGGTAAGAAGCTTGCTTCCCAAACACCGGGTTCCGAGTTCAATCCTACTGTGTGGCACCTTGGACAAGTATTTTCTACTATAGCCTCGGCCGACCAATATCTTGTGAGTGGATTTGGTAGATGGAAACTGAAAGAAGCCTGTCGTGTGAGTGCTTTTGTGACTGTGTTTGTCCCCCTCCTCCACCATCGCTTCACAACCGATGTTGGTGTGTTTACGTGCCCCGTAACTTAGCGGTTCGGAAAAAGAGACCGATAGAATAAGTACTAGGCTTTCAAAGAATAAGTGTTGGGGTCGATTTGTTCGACTAAAGTCGGTGCTCCAGCATGGCCGTAGTTAAATAACTGAAACAAGTAAAGGAATAAAAGTTTTTTTTGTTTTTATTTAATGCAATTTCTATTAATATTTAATCATGAAAATATCTCTTTTACTCTTTTACTTGTTTCAATTATTTGACTGCGGCCATGCTGGAACACCGTCTTTAGTCGAGCAAATCGACCCCAGGACTTTTTCTTTGTAAGCCTAGTACTTATTCTACCGTCTCTTTTGCCGAACTGCTAAGTGACATGGACATAAACATACCAGCATCGTTTGTCAAGCAATGCTAGGGGGACAAACACAGACAAACAAACACACACACACACACACACATGTATGTATATATATATACATATATACGACGGGCTTCTTTCAGTTTCCGTCTACCAAATCCACTCACAAGGTTTTGGTCGGCTCGAGGCTATAGTAGAAGACACTTGCCCAAGGTGCCACGCAGTGGGACTGAACCCGGAACCATGTGGTTGGTAAGCAAGCTATTTACCACACAGCCACTTATGCGCCTATACCATAGGATTTTTTAAACATTGAATTGGCGGTTATGAGGGTTCAACCGAAGAAAATAGGAATCAAAAGAGGTCCATAATGGTTGAGAATCATTGCTCTGATATGTTAGAAGTTTCTCAGAAAATTTCCTCAAACGAAATATTAACTGTTTTAAAATTATACTGATAAGGAGAAGCAAACGAATAAAAAGACAGTTAGGTCGTAGGAAGGCAAACAAGGCGACACCTGTAGGCAATCCAGCTCAACACTATATCGCCACCATCACGGTCTGAAAAATTCTCCTCATAATCTTTATTCAATGTATTGAACAGTACTTAAAAGCACTCCACCCATTACTGTATTTCTTTCTTTCTTTCTTTCTTTCTTTCTTTCTTTCTTTCTTTCTTTCTTTCTTTCTCTCTCTCTCTCTCTCTCTTTCTTCCTCTGTTTCTCTCTCTCATTGTATATATGCATAGATATATGTGTTAGCCTAGATATACTTAGCGTATCAATGGGGGTACACTCACCCACATTTATACATATGAATGTGTGTGTGTGTGCGCGCGCGTGTATGCGTGTACGCATATACGTAGGCCCATGTGTGTGTGTATACACCAGATGTCTCATTAAAAGGTATATTACATTACCTTAATGTTTTAATACCACCTAATTATGGATCATACAATGCGTGTATATATATGTATAGTATATAATATATATACACATATATATATATATATGTATATATACATACATATACTTGTATACATACATACATATATACATACATACATACATATATACATACATGCGAGTATAGGCTTCTCCCTATGAAATATCGTATGGTTACAGCTGTTACAGTAACATCACACTTAAATGGGTTTCCTTAAGACATTTCTCGATAGTTTAGTTCAATATATCGAACGAACAGCAGTATGACAACAACAACAACAACAACAACAACAACAGCAGCAGCAGCAGCAGCAGCAACAACAACAGCAGCGATAACAAATAGAAGAACAAACAAAGCAACAATAATAACCACGGAAATAGTATCGCTAAGAACGACAGCAATAAGATCCTCTATAGAGGTCACTGATCATGGTAGAAATGACAGTCAAATATCCTTCAACCGCATTAATTTATTTTAACAAATGAATTATTCATAGAGGACTCTGCTGTTTGGAATGATGTGTTTATTAAAGCAGTTACTATGCTTCGATCTATTGAGTCTCTTCCCGCAAACGATTCGATCTGGACTAGAGAATGTACAGCGTTCGTCAGTTTTTTGAGGATACCACTTTCAAGAACTGTAACATTCTTTTCAATACTTTTTACTTTATCTTACTTTTCAGATAAGTAAAATCAGATATCAGGTTGATTCATCGAATGATAAGCCGTGCTGTAATCGTTGCCTTAAAAGCGCAGCATTGTATCACAGAGATAGCTCGCTTCCTGAAAGTTACTCGATCCTTCGTTGTCAATGTTTGAAAAAAGTTGGAGGCTGCTGACGGGGCCACAACACCAGCAGCGCAGAACGCCTGCACAAGATCGTAACACGAGCAAAACACACAACATTGTACAAAAAGTTCAAGAAATAATGGATAAAATATCCCGGCAAGTCAATCAGAGCTATTGCAAAGGACCTTAAGGTTTCAGAATACACCATGAGAAGAGTTGGGCAGGAGGACATCCGGTACAAGTCATATGTGGTGCAGTGCGGACAGTTTATGTCGTATGTAACTAGAGGGGCTTGCTCGATCCGTGTAAAGCACTTGCTAAACAAGTTAAAACAATAAGAAGCTAGAATGCTTTTGTTTTTCTTCGATGAGAAGAACTTCGCAAAGGACAAAAATGTAAACCCAGAGAAGGACAGATTGTTATGCAGAGACCCGAATTAGATTCCAATACATATGCATACTACGTTCCCAACAACTGTGATCGTTCTCCTAGTCGTCGGCAACGAGGGAAATGTCATGCTTCCTCACTTTTTTCAGAGCTTCAGAGTCAAAGCCGCTGTTATACACACACACAACTGTGTAATTGTTACATGTAAATATTTGACGAATACAAAAAATAAAAATAGAATGACATTTACGTTGTGTATAAGAGAGCGTTAAGAGTTAAATCTAGCCAAGATCTCAAATAATTACTTGAATTACCAGGAAGAATATAATTGCCATTCCATATGAAAAACCATAGACAGAAGTGTACCTGTCTCGCGTTGAGATTTTTATGTACAAAAATTGAAAACAATGGTTCTGCTTTTCAAAAAGCTTACGTCGTTGATTTTAGGTGTTCTTCTGTATACAACACTGTTTTTTGATGATGATGATGATGATGATGATGATGATGATGAGGTGGAAGAGGAGGAGAAGGAAGATAAGGAAGAAGAAGTAGGAGGAGGAGGAGGAGGAGAAGGAGGAGAAGAAGAAGTAGGAAAGGAGAAGTAGGTGGTGGAGGAGGAGGCGGGGGGTTATGACGATGATGACCACGACGAAAACGTTATTGTCATTCTGTTATCTCATATGTACTGGTTTCATCCCCTGACCACTTTTCCTAAGTGGCTATCGATAACTTTACTCCAAT
>NC_142930.1:128125725-128143225 GCF_046866305.1 Octopus bimaculoides | reverse complement strand
TCCTGCTTGTTTTATATTCTTTGAAACCATTCTCCTAAAAACGATGCCCGGCATATTACTTGTACAGTATATCTCTGCGATATATGTCTAACTTACCAGTTCCTCTATCTAATATAACTAACTACATTTGGAGCAGAGTTGACAGAACTCTGCCGTCTATTATTTGATAGCATTGTAAATTCTGTTGTTATTCTCCATCCTTTTTGTCTTGCAGGCTTTTGTTTTGTTACCCTTCACAAGACCAACAAAACTATAGATTATAAAACGTGAGCATTGTTGCGTAAATTTTTGGTAATATTTATTGATAAGTATTGCTTTCGATTAACTCAAATTATTCCCCTCCTTACAACCAAAGTTCCATTCCATGGTCATTGTCCTTACAACCATTGCAAATTCTTCCTTTTAAACCGTTATAATCCATTACGTTTTAGTGGTTATTGTCTGTGGAATTAGGAGGGTCCAGTAATATTGCTATCATTTTTTTATATATTACTGTTATACAGTTATATTTTTAAAGGGTCTTTTTATCTCTATGATTGATTTGGTTTATTGCATTTCTGTTTCCTTTTCTTTGTGCTTGCTTCTAAAGGGTGATCCTTCAATACGTTTTCGCTTTGTTATTTAAAGTTTTAAACTTTTACTTTACGGCACAAAGTATTCGTTTACATTCGTTAAATCCCTTGCTGCTGCTTTCTCTCTCCCCCCCCTCTCTCTCTCTCTCTCTCTCTCTCCCTCTCTATTCTCGATGTGGTGAATCAATGGTTTACTTGTAGATACAAGGCTATAAGTTGTTTAGTAAAGAGACATCAAGAAGTTTTCATTTTACTGTAGGATTCTCGCTGGACAGCAAATCATTTAAACAACACAGAGCTGCTTTTCAACGTCTTACTTTTTTCTCTTAAATTCTCCTTTGATGTTTGACATCACAGATTTAAATTCTTACTTCTGAGCATTTCATAAACAATATTTTTTTCGATCCAGTGAGTAACAGTTTATTGAAATTAAGGAGTAGTTTTAAGGCTAAAGAAATATGATGTTTCCTTTGTATATCAGAATGGTAAAACAAATGCCAAGAGATTCACCAGTGACATTGGTCACTGGTCCGACTTACTAGCAAATACTATGAAATCGTTCTATAAGCTCAATGAAACATTTCATAGCGATGACATAAAAGTAGATCTTACGAACTTAATACTATAATGTGACCTATGCTGATTTCAATTCCATTCACTAATAAAAGCCACAGAACCATTCCATATAAAGCCAATACGATTTATGCAAAGCTAAAGGACTTTAAATAAAACATGGTCGAATTTTTTTCCATCTCTAAACTGCAAATAACCTGCTAACAACTGAATGTATATTAATGTATATTAATATATATTGATGTGTATTAATTCGTTTTCGGTTCCGCATTTCTAAAGTGATCGTTATATAATCAAATGTTCTTTTGTTGATGTTTTGTTTTGTGTTTTTTTTTTCTTGTTTTGGTTTATTGTTACCAAGTCCCAAGGAGGAACCTAAACAATTTGTTTAAGTAAATGAGACAAACAATCATAGATTTGATAGTATTGCGTCAAACAATGAACTACTCAGCTTTAGAGTTGCGTACTTACAGTAATACAGTGGGTGAGTCACAAAGGATCGTCAAAAACAAGGATAGAAATATGTTCCGGCAACTGGATTTGAACCTACAAACACTTCCGTTTATTGTGTACTATAGTAGCGACTTGACCTTCAGTTGTTCTACAGTATGTATACAGGATACTGACATACTGGAAATGAAATTTCTCCTCTTTCATGATGCTGACGTATTTACTTCTTTATTGCCCCTGAGGGGGAACTAGACATAGAGGGGACAAACAAAGACAGACAAAGAGATGAAGTCGATTACATCGACACCAGTACGCAACTGGTATTTAATTTATCGACCCCGAAAGGATGAAAGGCAAAGTCGACCTCGGCGGAATTTGAACTCAGAACGTAACGGCAGACGAAATACCGGCAAGCATTTTGCACGGCATGCTACCGTTTCTGCCAGTTCGCTGCCTTAAAATAATTATTTCTTTATTGCCCACAAGGGGCTAAACATAGAGGGGACAAACAAGCACAGACAAAGGGATTAAGTTGATTACATCGACCTCAGTGTGTAACTGGTACTTATTTAATCGAATCAGAAATGATGTAAGGCAAAATCGACCTCGGTGGAATTTGAACTCAGAGCGTAAAGACAAACGAAATACCGCTAAGAATTTTGCACGGCGTGCTAACGTTTCTGCCAGCTCGCCGCCTTCATTCTTTTCAACTCTAGGCACAAGGCCTGAAATTTTTAGGGAGGGGGCCAGCCGATTAGTTTGACCCTAGTATGCAATTGGTACTTAATTTATCGACCTACCAATCTACTTACTACACAGCCACTCCTACGCTTATATGTGTGTGTGTGTATGTGTGTGTGTGTGTGTGTGCGTGCGTGTCAGTGTGTGCATGTATATATATATATGTATATATATGTGTATCACTTCCCAGCACCCACACCTACACATGCACACACGCACACGTCAAGGTAACCAGCGCCTATCCACACGCACATACACGTTCTCACATACACACGCATGCGCACCTTCGTTTTAGGATCAGCGCTACTTTATTATCTCCCCTTCTTCTTCGCTCTCCTGTGTGACCCCGTTGTGTCTTTGTGTCTATGTTTGTCACCCCACCATCGTTTGGCAAGCGATATTGGTGTGTTCATATCTCTGAAACCAGGCTTACAAAGAATATGTCCTGGGTGGGCAGCGATTTCTTCGACTAAAGGTGGTGTTCCAGCATGGCCACAATAAAATGACTGAAACGTTTAAAACAGAGTAATATAAATATTTCAAAATTTTGATGCGTATGCACAGATGAATATTGAGTGTGTGTGTGTGTGTGTATGAGTGTGTGTGTGTGTGTATGTGTGTGTGTGTGTGTGTGTGTGTGTGTGTGTGTGTGTGTTTGTGCACCTACTTTTGTGTATACACTCGCCTGTAAGCATATGCGGGCACCCACACTGTATGGGTTATGGTGTCATTTGCTTAGAAATATTTTGTTCGCCAGATCCTTTGTGTGAGTGCATGTGGGTAAGGTGAATGCGCTTGCCTGTAAGACTGATCACACTGCATTCACTATACCTGTTCATATGTGACCTCATGTATAAATGTGTGTGTGTGTGCTTTCACATACATTTACATATATACATATGTGCAATCTATATATGACTATACAAACATTCAATACTTAATACCAGAAAACAGCTGGACTGGCTTCCATTGAATATTGCGCTGTTATCGAGAGAGTCAAGTCGTATTCGCTCTACAGAGGGTAGAAACTGCAAACAGCTTCCATATAAAAACTGGCACTCCGTCGGTTACGACGACGAGGGTTCCAGTTGATCCGATCAACGGAACAGCCTGCTTATGAAATTAACTTGCAAGTGGCTGAGCGCTCCACAGACACGCGTGTCAAGGCTTGTCCTTTGAAATGCAGGTATTACTCTTGTATTAGTTATTACCTAAAGTGCCAGAAACTACTGTCGACAAACAGGTTGTGGCAGATCTTCTGCTTCCAGACAGCTACGCCCAATCGTCTCATTCCGATCCCAAGAGTGGTAATCCCTCTCCCTCTCTTACCCTATCACTCAGGGCTAATGTCTCAAATGTGACGGAAGCAACAATTAATAACCTCCTCGTAAAACTTGAATACTTCTCCCGCATTCGTAACTCCAAATATCTGACATATGACCAAATCTACAGGAAACCTACATTCCCATGTTGCCGATTTGAGGGTTTTCGCTTTAGAGAGGTTAGTGCAAGCAGTCTTGCGACTCTCAAACACATTGCAACCTCTTGTTCACACGCATCTTCTAAAATCCTCTTAGCCCCTTGTGGACATAGGGCCGGTTTCCCGGTCTCCATGGCGTATGTGTTCCCCCCCCCCCAGCTGGATGGGACGCCAGTCCATCGCAGCTTTTACTCAAGAAACAGGAAGAAAGAGTGAGAGACAGTTGGGGGCGAAAGAGTACAAGAGGGGTCGCCACCACTCCCTGCCAGAGCCTCGTGGAGCTTTAGGTGTTTTCCCTCAATAAACACACACAACGCCCGGTCTGGGAATCGAAATGTTCACACGTATACTGTCTCCTATTTCCTAGCATCTTATTATGTCTTCTGAAGAACAAAATCGCTACTCCGCTCTTCCTTCTTGTTGGTAGTCTCCCTTAGACTCGTCATCTATATCATAGCTCTCATATTACTTTTAACTAACATTATTTCTTATATGATCAACTTTTCGAATCAGTGCACCTTTCAAAATCAAGATCATAACAATGAGAAAAAAATGCTTTTGCGTCAATATACTAAAAGCTACAACCTATTTCCCCTTCACTCTTTATATACACATCCAGCTAAATGCAGGTGGAGTTTTTCTAGATTTACTCACGTAATCGTCCAAATGGATTCTATTGATATAAATGGCATTGAAAGGTTTTGCAGCTAAAAAACGTGCATCATTGGACGTCTCACACATAGACACATGCATACACACGCACACACACACACACACACACACACACACACACACACACACACACACACACACACACATATATATATATATATATATATATATATATATATATATATATATATATATATATATATATATATATATGTATATAGTACGATTAAAAAATTACACGGGACAACAAACGAACACGCGGAAAACTCACACCCAAGACGTGGACATACTGTTTCCACATCAGTTATCGTCTGAAAGTCATAACAATTTCAGGGTTTTAATGATACAATTGTTCATTTTGATGGTGTAAAATGCTGCGGGGAATAAATGAACGAACGTTAGGGCAGCGGACTCGCGGTCGTCGGATCGCGGTTTCGATTCCCAGACCGGCCGTTGTGACTGTTTATTGAGCGAAAACACCTAAAGCTCCACAAAGCTCCAGCAGGGGATGGTGGCGAGCCCTGCTGTACTCTTCCACCACAACTTTCTCTCACTCTTACTTCCTGTTTCTGTTGTGCCTGTAATTCTAAGAGTCAGCCTTGTCACTCTGTGTCACGCTGAATCTATCCGAGAACAACGTTAAGGCTACACGTGCCTGTGGAGTGCTCAGCCACTTGCACGTTAATTTCACGAGCAGGCTGTTCCGTCGATCGGATCAACTCGAACGCTCGTCGTCGCAACCAACGGAGTGCCATATGGATAAGTTTCTTCCACACATCTTTGAAAATCTTCTTTGCATACACCTCTTATTCTTTCTTTTAATCGTTGGTACTAATTTTATTCCAGCATATATTAACCCTTTTTATCAATTTGTTTGGGCCATAAACAATGGACAGAGGTTTCAGGAACGATTCTTCCCATCCGGTTCACGTGATCAAGTTAATGCTTCAAACCAGACCGCAATGCCAAATGCATTTGACACTCCTGATATTTTCTTTTGTTTTTTTTTATTTAAAAAAAAAAGAGAAAACAGACCAATATTTCAAATATTACACTAAACAGATCCATTTCTTCCTTTTCAAAATGACTTCTTTCTCTGGTTTTCTTCTGATACATGGTTTTTTTCTACAGTGGTTGACTTCCAACTATTTAATCGCGATAACAACATCAATGTAGCTGGAGTTGGGAACGTTGCTTAGACCATTGGCACACCATTTTCATATGAACAAAGCAAAATAAAAATAAAAAAATAAATAATTACACCGAACTCAGCTTCCTGAAATTCAAATGATGCGCCCCATGTTCCGCTAAGTTAACATCACCCCTTTATAGTTGTATGAATGTATTACTAGGCCCATATTTTTCAGAAATAAATCAGCTTATTGATTAAAGCAATATCGCATAGAAACACATAGATTATTATTATTATTATTATTATTATTATTTTATTATATATATATATATATTATATATATATATATATATGTATGTATGTACGTATGTATACAGTGAGAGAGATGAAACTATATATGTGTATATATATGTGTGTGTGTGTGTGTGTGTGTGCATGCGTGTGTATGTATATATGTGTATATGTGTGCATGTGTGAGTGCATAAAATCTTGGATATGCATTCATGTATACATTTGCATATGTATGTGGTTGTATGAGCGTGAGCATACTATTGCGTGTATGTGTACGTATATATATGTGTGTGTGCGTGCGTATATATGTACATATATATGCATGTGTATACAGATATGTGTGTGTGCATGTTTGGGTGCATGCTTACACGCACATACAACGCACACATATATACTCGTACAGACATATGCATGCATACTCACACTGACACACTGACACACACAGACACATATAATATGGGTATATATATATATATATATATATATATATATATATATATATATATATATATATATGCATCTAGTTTTGTACATATGTATATGTATATATGTGTACATACATGTGAATGTATGTACGTATGCATGTAAACACACACATATATATATACATATATATGTATATATATATATATATATATATATATATATATATATATATATATATATATATATATATGTATATATGTATATGTATATATGTATATATATATATATATATATATATATATATATATATATATATATATATATATATATATATATACATATATAGAATCCCTTATATATGTGTGCATGTATACATCGGCATAAACATGATTAGTGCATCATCTGGGATATTAAATGCTGACGAGTTAGAATTTCTATGAGTCGGAATTACGATTGAACATTGCTAGGCGAACGCAGACTGATGCCAAGCAAAGCGAATTACCATTTTATCTCTGCTGGCATCTTCCAGCTATTTCCGATGCAATAACTGTTACTGCAACAACATTCTTCATTTCGCTGAATAATTTAAACATTATAGGAAAATAAATTCGAAGTGGATGCATACATACATAAATATATATATATATATATATATGTATATATATATATATATATATATATATATATATATATATATATATATATATATATATATATATATATCCATATACATACATAGATTCATACACACACACACACACAAACACACATACACGCACGTGCGCATCTCTCTGTCCTTCCTCTCTTTATGTATATATATGTATGTATATATATATATATATATATATATATATATATATATATATATATATATACAGACATATATATATATATGAACATATACATATGTATCTCCCACCGTGTACACTTTCGTACATACATAAATACATAGATATAATCACAAATTCATACACATACATTTATATACATACATATACGCATACATACAAACACACACACACACACACACACACACACACACATATATATATATATATATGTATATATATGTATATATATATATATATATATATATATATATATATATATATATATATATATATATATATATATATATATATATATATGTGTGTGTGTGTGTGTGTGTGTGTGTGTGTATATACACATATGTGTATATATCTGCATGTATTTTTGCATATACAAACACACACCAGTACCAATACATATGTATTTACAAATATAGAAAATACCTTTTTTTATTGGTAAATTTTCTTGTTTTTGTTAAAATTTATTTTGGGCTTTCATTTGTTCTCCTACCCCCTCTTTCCCAGTCTCTCTCTCTCTCTCTCTCTCTCTCTCTCTCTCCCTCTCTCTCTCTCTCTCTCTCTCTCTCTGTCTCTTTCCCTCTTAATCTCCCTCTATATATACCTGTATCTATTTCCATCTATCACTCTTTTCTTCTTCCTCCCTCCCCCTCTCTTTCTTTCTCTCTCTCTCTCTCTCTCTCTCTCTCTTTCTCTCTCTCTCTGTATCTAACATGATTTTTTATATTTTATGTGATTCTATCATAAAAACCCACTAGTCAGCATCTATTCATGCTTGAGTATGTTTGAGCATGCGTGTATATATATGTGTATATATGTGTATGTGTGTGAGTATATGAGAGATATTGGTATGCGTGTATGGGCGTACATGTGCGTGTCGGTGTTTGTCATTTGCGAGGGAATGTATGTATAATGATGGCCAGGCATGTTCGTAGAACCATGTATCCGCATGTGTAGACACACGTACACATGCACACACATGCACGTGCACATATATACTTAGATGCATGTATAAATGCACCGATATGCACAGGTGTTTAATTTACATACTTGCGCACATGTACATACACGTATGCCATATACCTCAACATATAAATATGTCTGTGTATGTGTGTGCGCACGCACGAGTGTGTGTGCGTGTGTGTGGAGGCACATGGCTTTATGGTTAGAGCAGCGGACTCGCAGTCGAGGGATCGCAGGTTCGAATGTTAGACCGGGCGATGTGTATGTTAATGAGCGAAACACCCAAGCTCCACAATGTTCCCGCAGAAGGTAATGACGAACTTCTGCAGACTCTTTCGCCACAATTTTCTCTCACTCTTTCCTCCTGCATCTTGCAGCTCACCTGCGACGGACCGGCGTCCCGTCCAGGTGGGGAACATATACGCCAATGAAACCAGGAAACCGGCACTTATGAGCCAGGTATGGCTGGAGAAGGAACAAACAACAACAACATATGTATATATATATATATATATATATATATATATATATATATATATATATATATATATATATATATATATATATGTATATATATAACGAAAAGCGGCAGGTCTGCTTATTTTTTTAAAATCGTATCTATAGGTATATACATATCTGCATAAGTATACATGTGTGTGTGTGTGTGTGTGTACGAGAATGTGTTTATGCTTTCCTGTGCGATGCACCTTTATGTGCACGTTTGCATATACGGACTTGTGTATGTCAATGTGTAGGTCTCTGTATGTGTTTGCATATGCATATATACACACACATACACACATAGGTATGTTGTTTCATCGAAATACAACACGCACAAAGTTGTTCTATTTTTCCAGGAGATGGAGGAGGAGGAGGAGGAGAAGGAGGAGGAGGAGGAGGAGGAGGAGGAGGAGGAGGAGGAGGAGGAGGAGGAGGAGACCCTAAACCCTATTTACAGAACATCAAAGACTGGCCAACCAGGCTGGCTGTGAATGTGAGTTTGTACAGGTAAACGGAGATAAAATATCATCAGACAGACAGTTCCAACAGAGTGCAGCTGTACGCTTTCAGAGACCTTCACCTTCGCAGCAGCACACCTATGTGGCGTGCACTTTTGCCTAATTCATAGGTCATATATACACATTATACATACAAACATACAAACATACATACATACATACATAGAGTGCTAGAGAGAGAGGGGGGTGAAAGAAAGAAAGAAAGAAAGAAAGAAAGAAAGAAAGAAAGAAAGAAAGAAAGAAAGAAAGAAAGTTTACCACTAAAGCTCTGGCCTGAACAGCACCTGAAAAGTGTGATGCTGAAAATACCTATACATACATACATAGATACATACATTTATATACATATATATACATACATACATTTATATACATATATATATATATATATACATATATTACACACACACATACACACATACTGAGTGGTAAGGTTTCAAGAAGTAGTATAGCAGTTGATCAGCTAAGTGAGAAAGGATATTATAATAAAGACTGCAAATTTTGTGTAATACACCTACCCAGGGTTTCTCGGTAGAAATATTAATTTATTTTGCCATTTTTCATGCTGTTCAAAGCAACCAGACGGTTTGTTAACTGCATTCGAAGCAGTTGATGTTTGAATGGAAACGCGTATCTAGAAAGAGAGAGAGAGAAAAAAACACAGAAGAGGTAGCTAGCCCTACACGAAATATAGCCAGTGTCTTACGCGTATCAAAATTACAATAGCCAAATAGAAATGTTTTTTGATGTGTCCGTTGGTCTATCTTTAATTTCCGTTAAAATTTATATTTTTAAAATGCGAACATAAAGAAAATATCCCCTTCCTGGAGTTTACACATTTATTGGAGGTTTAGAAGTTTTTATATGATATTTTAAGGGGGAGACATATCGAACATCTTTTTGACCCGGTAATTCAGGGCTTTGTTTTGGAGAGGATTTTCCATTTGATGTTGTAATTGATGTTTTCGTCCTTTAAGTTCCAGATTAATGCCGAGAGGGTTGTTGCATGTCTCTTCTCGCGGTGCCTAAAGGTCGGAAGATGGTTGTAGTATCTGGATTTGAATTTGAATATGCATAATGCAATTAAGGATAATGGATAAAGCCAAGTGTCGGACAGCCAATAAGTTTTATATCATATCACTAACGCCACCATGTGTCCGTTGCTAAGACATTTAAGACAAAGTGTTAATAGCAGCTAAATGAAAGCAAATAGCACCGGATGGAAACAATTATCATAGTAAGCAGTGACAGCGCTATGAAACTGGAATGATTTGTTACTTCCTATTGAGGTATTCATATATCTCAATAGAATTATCTTGGGATTAAAACACTTGCAGTATATTTTATATCATTACTGCCACTACACCACAAGGCTGGATATAAAATATACATGGTCAACTTCTTGTACGTTGCTGTAAACTTTATAAATCGCATCTACCTAACATCATTTTATTTCTTCTTCAATATTTCGACAAATTGAATCATAATACAACTGGCAGCTATAGCGGAATCAGAGAGGAAAGCTTAACAAGACGTTTGAGACATTTTTACATGAACGGAAAGTTTCCTCTGCATTTGTCACTTATATTATTTTTTTTACTACCCTCAGTTATAAAGTGAATATTTGATTTATTTGCCATTTTTTAAAAACTTTTACATTGTTAAAACATATGGCAAAAGGTCGTCCATTTTTATCTTTTTATTTTTTTCATTTTTGACCATATACTGATTTGTTTTATTGTTTTAATGATGTAGTTGTATTTGCTTTTTTATTATTAATTTTTATTTTCTCAGAGAGAACCAAATTTATAATTTCGTTTTCCTGCGGCAAAACTCAAACAACAAAGGTTTCAGGATTTGAATCAATTAACTTTTTAACTTTATTTTATGTCTGTTGTTTTAAATTAATCGCTAATGCTTCTAAGCCTCCTTGGTAAAAGCCCCAGGCATGCTTTTGCTTTCGCTTCTCTTATGCAAAACTGTTATATTAAAAGATGAAAAAATATGCGAAATAGATTTAACAACATCAAGAACAGCAACACCAGCTAATACAAAAAACTTATCCATCATTTATTATTTGATTACCAACCAAATATTCCTGGCATCTATTAAGGAAAATCTTATTCTGCTTTGTCTTAAGATTTGCTCAGTTTTACAAGTGAGGTAATTTGGTAATTTTATAACTTGAACTTCTTTTTTTTTACTTGAGTAATACAAGGAAGAAGTGTTGCGAAATGAACTATTATGAAGACTTCACTGCCTCTACGTTTCAGCTTACTAAAAATAGCTGGAAAGCACCCTCATATCTCACCCAACTCTCTAACAGACGGAAGGACACATTAAATAAAAATGACTACGATAATAATAATAATAATAATAATAATGATAATAATAATAATACTGTCTATGTGATCTCAAATTTTAAAGCAAACACATAATTTTCTTATGGTTTCTTAAACATTCACTTGAACAAAACTGTACAAATCCAAATATATGGTACCCTAGGCATAACACCTACATGAACTTCTAACTTGTTGTCTCTTGGGGTATCTGTGTGAGACTTGGATCCAACTTGTACAAATGCAAAACAAAAGTCAAACATTAAATAATAATAATAATAATAATAATTGTTATTATTATTATTACCATCATTATCATTATTATTATTTAGTAAATTTGTTTTTTAATATATATTTTACCTGTGAAGTTGCATGTGTAAACTGGGAATGCATACAATGAGCTTCTCTGCCCTAGGTGTACGTAAAACACTCGGCAAGAAATGGAAGAAAATTTGAAGAAAGAAGAAAACGAACATAATAATAATAATAATAATAATAATAATAATAATAATAATAATAATAATAATAATAATAACAATAATAATAATAATAATAATAATAATAATAATAATAATAATAATAATAATAATAATAATAATGCCCGGATGCAGTACCAGGCAGTGGCTTGAGAAAATATATTTATGGGGAGAAACCGTCAGCAAAATGTAGATCAGTGCGTAGAATTTGGGATGAAACAATTTCACAGATCGTTACTGAATGTTGCAAGTTGGCACAAGCCAGAAATAGAGGCATTATCAAGCTGTGAAAGTTTTAGACAAGAAGTTTTGTTAAAAATAATGATTTAAAGAAGGAAGTATATGGTACTATCATCGACTAGAAAGAGTATTTGATTCGGAAATATGCAAGATTTTGTAGAATGTTCCTATTCAAACGGACAAGTTAGATCATAACGTTGTGACTTCGGGATCAGTAACATTGCGGAGGGTCCTAAGCAAGTTTCATTCGACATAGCCCCGGTTCGATCCCTGCCTTGTCAGTGAATTTGGTAGACCGCAACTGTATAGAAGCATGTCGTGTCAAACCAATCATATACACCCTAAACATCTCTAATTTTTATTATTTTGTCTTTAAATTCTTTGTTGGTTATCGATTTGCCTATCATCGCACGTTCAAGCTGACCTTCCGCATCCTTCTGACTAATTCTTGGATATCCTTTACCTTAGGATTACCTCCTCTAAGTTGTTACATCTCTGAATTCCCTTGGAGTACGTCACCTTTTTAACATTAATAGTGAATCTTCATAATTCGTCCGTGGCTCTTACACTTTTCTTTCTTTCTTTCTTCTCTTTCCCTACATTTCTCTCTTCTTTTCTTTCATAATCTATCCTCCTTCCTATCTCCTGTTCCTTCCTCTTTTTCTTTTTAATTCGACTTTCCTCAACTACCAGACGAAAGGTTATGGCGCCGAAACGTGGTATTTTTACGTTTAACTTTCTCTCAAAAATTTTCCTCGAACATCAAATTAATAACATTCACTGGAAACGTCGGTTTGATTTTTGTTGTTTCTGTTTTCGAATTCATCGTTCGTTGTCGACTTGCCTTCATACGTCGGATCACCAGTTGTACGATGATGAACACAGATATCTGTAGGGTTTTGATAAACAAAATTTTCATTCTTTTCGTACGCAAAAAAACAAAAAAATGCTGTCGCTACCACGAACGACGAAACAGAGAATTTTGAATGCTGTTGTTCTTGGTGTAGTTGCAGCAGCAGATAAAGTGTCGTTAGCTGCTTGCCGTGCTACTAACTTCTAATGCTTTTCGTTAGTATGCAGAGTGAAATGCTTAGCGATATTTCGTCTACCGCTACGTTCTGAGTTCAAATTCCGCCGAGGTCGACTTTGCCTTTCATCCTTTCGGGGTGGATAAATTAAGTACCAGTAACGCACTGGAGTCGATGTAATCGACTTAATCCCTTGTTTTTCCCTCTATGTTTAGCCCCTTGTGGGCAGTAAAGAAATTAGATAGATAGGTAGATAGATAGAAATATAGATAGAAAGATAGATAGATAGATAGATAGATAGATAGATGCATTCGGTGAAGGATACTCATCAAAATACATAAGTTACTGAGATCACAACTTTCCGGTTGAACAGCGTGCTGATACGCCGAAGGACTGGTCATTTAAAGCCGGGTGGACCGAAGCAACATAAAACGAAGTGTTGTGACCAAGAAGCCAGTGCACTACTCAGTTCGAGAATCGAAATGAAAATCCGATCGTGTATGCAACTCCTTAACCACTACGCCGCGCACTTTTTCAGAGGAAGAGAAGAGTGAAAAAAACAAGAGAATTAGAAAGAAAGAAAGAAACTACACTGTCGCCAGAATACATTATGGCGACGTGAATATTAGTTACAGCGACACCTAGTTTGGTATCGATGCCAATTCTTGATGACTGCTCAGCGTAGAAATTGTCACAAGAGTGCTGCTTTTATTTGTTGGAATTCTCCGATTCAGCTTTGGTAGTTTGGGTTCTGTTGACAAAATTTATCAAAACAACAGCACGTAATATAAAAATATAGTCGCAGAAGAGGCCGTGAAATAAGACGCTTGCTTCTCAACCTCATGGTTCCGGGTTCAGTCCCACTGCATAGCAACTTGGGCAAGTGCCTTCTACTATAGTCTCGGGCGGACCAAAGCTTTGTGAGTGGATTTGGTAGACGGAAACTGAACGAAGCCCGTCGTATATATATATATATATATATATATATATATATATATAGTCTGTTAAAGATTGTCATACCGGCCATGACGAAGGGAAATAGCCCTGAAACTCGAGTCGCCTTTATATATATATATTTATATTTATATATTTATATATTTGATCCTTTATATTGAACACTCAATATTTCATCTACATTCAATACTTTATTTCATGGTGCCATCCATTTTTATTTTATTTTATATTATATATTGTATATTATATTATATATTGTATATTCCATATTCTATACCCCGCATTAGTTCTGCAGGAATATAAATAAAACATAAAAAACAGACAGTGTTGGAACTCTTTTAAGCAAAATAATATATTCCTCTATACACAATCATACAAAAAAATCCACCTTTTTTTGTATTTATTTTTACTCGCATATATATATATATATATATATATATATATATATATATATATATCATATATATTTATTTATTTATTTATTTATTTATGTGTTTCAGCCAAGTGGCTGCGGTCATGCTGGTGCACCACCGTGATTTTCACGTTCTTTGCATGGCTCTTCTCCCCCACCTGACATGGTCCAATCAAGAGTTTTGATGGCACATCTGGTGTATAAGAGAATTTGACACAGCTGCCCTAAACTGCGTCTCATTACGAGCCATTGGTTCGTCTAGTATCGTGGAGAGGAAAGCGTCAAGTTTTGTCTTGAAGACCTCCGCATCCATGTCTTGCATGTCTCTCAAATGTTTTGGCAGGGCATTGAAGAGCTGAGGTCCTCTGAAACCGAGGCTGCTGCAGTATCTCGTTCTTATGTGAGATGCAGTGGACGGTACCTTTGGCACAATGCAGTGGCGACCCGTGCGGGCATTCCTGTAGTACTTGATACCAAAGTTTGGCACCAGTCCTTCCAGTATTTTCCATATGTATATTATTACATATCTCTCCCGCCTGCGCTCCAGGGAGTAGAGACCTAGTGCCTTCAGTCGCTCCCTGTAGTTCATCTGTTGGACTGTGGCGATCTTTTTTGTATAGTGCCGCTGAATTGCCTCGAGTTCTGCTGTCCGCTTAACACTGTGTGGTGACCACAACTGAGAGCAATAGTCTAGGCGGCTCAGAACAAATGTCTTCCATAGAATCAACATGACTTTTTGATCCCTTGTACGGAAAGTCCTCAGTATCCACCCCGCCAGTTGTCTGCACCTTGCTGTCAACTTGATAATGTGCATGTGAAATGATGCATCACTACACATGTTGATGCTCAGATCTCTAACTGCTTGTTGTTCTGGGATTGCAGTACCTCCAGGCCCTGTGTATGCCAGTTGGGAGGTACTTGTGGTCTTGTAGCGCAGTACTTGAAATTTTTTTGCATTGAACTGCATATTATTTTGCTCTGCCCACTCATATATTGCATTTAGGTCATTCTGCAGGCTTACAATATCATCAGGATTCTTTATTGCCTGAGATATCTTTGTGTCATCAGCATAGCTAGTGACAGTGGCTCTCCGCGTGACCGTGGGCATGTCCAGAAGGGCCACTATGAACAGTAGTGGCCCCAGAACAGTTCCCTGTGGAACACCGCTCAATATTTCTGTTTCCCTAGATAGTTCTCCATTGGCTGCAACTGTCTGACTTCTACCATTCAGGAAGTCATGCAGCCACTCTCCTAATTTACCAGCTATGCCAAGGTTTCGCAGCTTGTGACATATCAAGCCATGATCAACTTTGTCAAAGGCTTTTGCAAAGTCGAGATATATCACATCAACATTTGAATGGTCAAGTAGCTGCTTCAGGACCCAGTCATAATGCTGCAAGAGCTGCGTGAGGCAGCTTTTACCTGGACGGAAACCATGCTGGGTCTCATTCAGCAAGTCATTTTCTTCTAGGAACGCAATCAATCTCCTTCTGACAATTCGTTCCATGACTTTGCTAATATGTGAAGTCAGAGAGATGGGCCTGTAGTTTCCAGCCTCTGCTCTGCTTCCACCTTTATGGATAGGACATATGGTGCCTTCCTTCAGCTTTTTGGGAAGTTTACCATTTGCAAGGAAACTCTGGAAGAGTATCCGGAGTGGTCCTGCTAATTCTTGTTTACACGACTTTAAGAGGACAGCTGGGAAACCATCGGGGCCAGTTGCCGAATTTAAGCTCATTTCATTTATGGCAGCTATCACATCTTCCTCTTCAATGTCGATGTAGGTAATGGATGCAGTCCCCTTCTGCTGAGTGCTATTGTCAAAGAAATCAGCTGGGTTCTTTATCTGCATGTGACTCAGAGGAGAGGTGAAGACACTCTTGAATTGTGTACTGAGCACTTCACTTATCCATGTGGGATCTGCAGTCAGTGAGCCATTAGGCAGGAACAGGGGTCCTATCTTATACTGCACCGTAGCAGTCTCCTTTGCAAATCTATAGAAAGCCTTGGGGTTTGTTTTTATGCTTTCTACTGCTCTCTTTTCCTTCTCTGCTCTCTCCTTTTCATGGGAGAATTTAATTTTGTTTTCTATTTCTAACAGTGTTAGTTTTAATTTAGCCCTTTTCCTATCCTCCAGTTCTCTATTTAACTGGTTTGAGACCTTTGTTCTGTATCTCATAAGGATTTTCCTGTCTCTAGGAATTCTATTGGCATGTTTGCTGGTCTTTCTATATGGCACGTATTTGGTGCATATGTCTTGTATGGTTGACATAAAATGACTTAGTTTGAGGTCATTGTCTTGTATAGAAAGGCTGTCATGCCAGTTTTGATTTCGAATCTCTCTGCGAATTGACTTCCAGTCCGCCCCGTGGAAATTCAGGTTGGATATTGCTTGAGTCCTCCTGGTGGGGTGGGTGTCAGTGGGTTGTCTAGGACCATACATAGTTAATTCTATAATGTTATGATCTGAGAGAGACGTGGGCGTTATTTTCACATTATGGATTAGGCTCACATTGTTTGTGAAGCAGAGATCTAAAATATTGCTTCCCCTGGTTGGTTGGAGTATCACTTGTTCCATGAACAGCATGTTGGATAGTTCTAGCAATGATTTTGCCTGGCTTTGTTCATGCAGTGACATCCCAGAGAGGATGTGACCTTCAGGCCATTTAACATTTGGGAGGTTAAAGTCGCCTAGGAAAAGTATATTGATGTGTTGGTCCAGATTTGTCAGGACCTCTTCTATGCGTCTGAGGCTGTCCTCAAATTTACCTTCCTGCTTTGCGGTATTTGGTGGACGGTATGTTGAGCATACAACTACATCAATTTGTTTTATGTGTACTATTAAAGTATCACATACAGAGTTTGAGTGTGATAGTAGTAGTAGGGG
>NC_142930.1:128115725-128123225 GCF_046866305.1 Octopus bimaculoides | reverse complement strand
AAATACCACAAAGCATTTCGCCCGGCGTGCTAACGTTTCTTATTTCTTTATTGCCCACAAGGGGCTAAACATAGAGGGGACAAACAAGGACAGACAAAGGGATTAAGTGGATCACATCGACCCAGTGCGTAACTGGTACTTAATTTATCGACCCCGAAAGGATGAAAGGCAAAGTCGACCTCGGCGGAATTTGAACTCAGAACGTAACGGCAGACGAAATACCGATAAGCATTTCGCTCGGCGCGCTAACGGTTCTGCCAGCTCACCGCCTTAAAGGCAGATTATATTAAATAAAATCTGAGTCGGCAAGCTCATAGAATCGTTATCGCGCCGGAAAAAATGCTTAGCGGTATTTCAACCATCTTTATGTTCTAAGTTCAAATACCGCTGAGGTCTACTTTATTTTCCGGGGTTGGTAAAATAAATACCAATCGAGCACTGGGGTCGATGTAACTGACTTACCTCCTCCCCAAAAATTGCTGGCCTTGTGCCAAAATTAGAGATTGATATTAAAGAAAGTCTAAAACATTTATGGTATGCAAATTAGTTGCTCCAATAATTTGCGGCTCCTAGATTTGTTGTATATATAAAAAGACTGGTTGCTTTCTGTGGTTTCGGTCAAATGATCTAGGCGCCTTTGAGGAAACCCCCATTAAGGATCAAAAATTGACTTAGCCTGATCATCATTTATTTTTAAGTGGTTAAGTTTGCCAGGTTCCTATTAAATATGAGCACCTAATACTTTCTTGTTCAAGACGTCGGTACAAGAGAAATGACGAGAAGGTAGATTTCACTTTTTGCATCTACATTTTTCTCGCTTTTTCTCTTGATTTCTTCTTTACCAGCGTCCTGATTTGCAAATAAATAGACCGTTTACATCATTTACATTGGGACAGATATCCGTCCTCATCTTGTTTGTTGTTACCACAACGTTTCGGCTGATTTACTCTCCAGCCTTTATCAGGTGTCCTGGTGGAATTTTGAACCCAACCCTAAGGTATTTTTTGCTGATGTTATTATTATTATTATTATTGTTGTTGTTGTTGTTGTTGTTGTTGTTGTTGCTGTTGTTGTTGTTGTTGCTGTTGTTATTGTTGTTGTTGTTTATTCAAGGCACTGCCTGGAAATTGAACTCGCAGTCTTGAGGTTAGTAGCCGGCGCACTTAACCAGTGCCTTGAATAAACAATAATAATAGCATCAGCAAAAAATACCTTAGGAATGAGAACCCAGGGTCGAGTTCAAAATCCTACCAGAACACCTGATGAAGGCTGGAGAGTAAATCAACCGAAACGTTGTAGTAACAACAAACAAGATGAGGAGACATATCTTTCCAATGTAAATAATGCAAATAATATACAGAATTCCTCATCTCTAAATTATAGAACAGTAAAATAGACCATGTCATCGGAACTTGAAGATAGCTTAGAGGAACAAGGCCTGTTATAAAAACTTACCTGAACCCGTGCCTCCAAAGCAAGAAACTATTAGTGACTCATATCTTATACTGTGTACATTAAAGGATATATAAATATGTGTTATGTGTGTGTGCATATATATATATACATATATATATATATATATATATATGTATGTGTGTGTGTGTGTGTGTGTGTGTGTGTGTACATATATGTGTGTGTGTATGTATAAATATATATATATAAATCTTTAGTTAAATATATTCAATGAGAATGTTATATACTGAATTTATATTGAGTGCTCTATTGTATCAAAATATTAATACTATTAAAGTATTTATACATTTAATACGAGCGATTATATATATTTTATATAATATATTATTATTAACATCAGGAAACCAATATTAGAAAATTCTTCAGAAAGATATATACGTGTGTAAAATAATAGTTGTATCAAAAATATAAATATGTATAAATATATATGTAAATATGTATAAGTATAAATATATATGTAAATATGTATAAGTATAAATATATAATAATAAATGTAATAGTTTAAAAATTTCGAATTAAGTTTTTAAAGCATCTTACGATCGTTTCGCAGAAGTGCTATCCCTATAATGGAATCCTATATTGATAAACATTTATAGACAACACTTATAGATATAAACTACCATTCGATAAATTATACAAATTTCATATTTTATATAGATATAAAATATGAAATTTGTATAATGTATCGAATGGTAGTTTTTTTACAATATGAAGTAATATGGGAAAATTGTGTTTGCTTGAAATTAAAAATTAAAAATTTAAAAATTACTGCTTTTGATTTTGGTAAGTACACTTTAGTATGAGAGTCTTTAAATCCATATATGCTTCCTTGGTAAGTCTTCTGTAATAATCCATAATAGTTATGTGTAAAATCCATTATATTGTCCTGTATTCCAAATATAGTTCATAGACTTAGATAATATAGAATAATGGTATCCTATATTGATAAGTATTTATAGATAACTCTTCTGCTCCTCAGAAATACCAAAAGTGTACTTACCAAAATCAAAAGCAGTAATTTTTTAATTTTTAATTTTTAATTTGTATTTCAAACAAACACCATTTTCCCATATTACTTCATATTTTTAAAAAACTACCATTCTATAAATTATAAAAAATTTATATTTTATATTTCAGAAGAGCAGAAGTGTTGTCTATAAATGCTTATCAATATAGGACTCCATTATAGGGACAACCCTTCGCGAAATGATCTTAACATGCTTTAAAAACTTAATTCGAAACTTTTAAACTATCATATTTATTATTATATATTTATAATTATACATATTTACATATATTTATATATATCTATATTTTTAATACAACTATTATTTTACACACGTATATATGTTTCTGAAGAATTTTCTAATATTGATTTCTTGATGTAAATAATATATTATATAACATATATATATATATATATATATATATATATATATATATATATATATACAACACTTATATATATATATATATTCAACTATTCAGCATCGCGCCAGAATTTGCGAGAGTCAATGTGGAGATTTTCAAAAAGCGTCGGGGACAAATTTTCATCTGAGATACCAGATGAACTCACATCGAGGCAGAAGGCATAAAGAATAGCTCCATCCAACTCACAATCTCACCAGAAACAATGCAGAAAAGAAACCAAAAACAGAGTGAAAGGCGTTGCTCCAGCATGGTCTCACCCTCTGGCTGAACCCAGTATGACATATATAAATATATATATCTGCATCCATACGATACATACCTGTATGTTTCGATAAATGTGTTTTAATCTATCAGCTCACGTTTCTTGAGTGTTTCTAGAAACAATACAATTAAACAAGAATACAAAACCAAACATAGATAAATACATCAGATATTTGCTTGTGAGCACGTCATATGATAGATGATAACTGTTAAGAGCAAATAAAACGTCTAAATTGCAAACGCCATCTTTGAGATATATGTAAGTTCGACATCCGGTGCTTCTGTGCTGCTGCCTAAAAGCCTGCACAGGTGTTAGAGTCTAAATGAGGCATCACAGATTGATGACTGTCGTGTTTCCATTAAGAAATACATGGAAGGATCAAAAGCAGTCTTGCGTGTCTAGTTTACAGCAGCCAGGTCTTTCCTTTTGAGAGGTGGGTGAAGAATAGAGAAATGTTTTATCATTTGTCGAGCTTAGATTTTGCTGTCTTTAGTTCCTTGATGTGAATATTATCTACTCTGCTGGGTAAGCATTCATCATTTTCGCTCGAGCAATGCTACGCGTATACACACAAACACACACCCATATAGATATATATACATATATACCTTTTCATACATTCGCTCGAACAATGCTACGCGTATACGGACAAACACACACGCATATATATATATATTTATACCTTTTCATACATTCATAAACGCACATGTACACAAACACATATACATGTACATGTAAGTATGTATTTAAGGGAAAATAAAGATAAATTCTTACATACGTTTCGCCATAGCAGCTATTTGGAACTCAGCATCGAATGTTCCAAGTGGACTTGCATTGAGTAGACCATCAGAACACCACATTGCATTCTGTTACAGATATCTCTTTCTCTCTTTCCCTTCCTCTCTTATATCTATCTATCTATCTAGTCTATCTATCTATTTATCTATCTATTTATCTATCTATCTCTCTATCTATGTATCTATCTATCTATCTATCTATCTATCTATCTATCTATCTATCTATCCATCAATCCATCTCCCTATCAACATCTATCTCTTCATAGGAGTAGCTGTGTTATAAGTAGCTTGCTTACTAATCACATGTTTCCGGGTTCAGTCCCACTGCCTGGCACCTTGAGCAAGTGTCTTCCACTATAGCCTCGGGCTGACCAAAGCCTTGTGAGTGGATTTAGTAGACGGGAACTGAAAGGGGCCCGTCGTATGTATGTGTGTGTGTATCTGTTTTCGTCCCCCGCACCATCGCTTGACAACAGATGTTGGTGTGTTTACGTTCCCGTAACTTAGAGGTTCAGCAAAAGAAACCAATGATAGAATAAGTACTAGACTTACAAAGAATAAGTCTGGGTGTCGATTTGTTCGACTAAAGGCTGTGTTCCAGCATGGCCGCAGTCAAATGACTGAAACAACTAAAAGAAAGGAATATTATGGTTTGCAATAATATCCATTGGCATAGCATGCATGAAAAAAAACATAAAAGTAATACTATAAAGGTAAAAAAAAATTATTAATTAATAATTAAGGATGCTGCAAGTAGCACCAACACGCTAAAAATAGTCAGTCAGAAGACGACTACAACCAGGAATTTCCACTGATACGCATTCATTGCACACGTTCTTGAGATGGATATATTCTATGACCCTTGGGTCAGTAAGACTCGCTGAGGATAACTAACTGACATTTTCACAAAGTTTGAAATCGTGACGATACGATTATGTCTGGCTTTTCAATTTACGATTCTTTTCGTTTTTGGTACGGGGCTTAGAATTTCTGCTCATTTCCCCCGATTGATGGTGGTGGTGGCGGTGGTAGTAGAAGTAGTATCGTTGTTGGTGGTGATAGTATTGGTGATGGTAGTAGTAGTAGTAGTAGTAGTAGTAGTAGTAGTAGTAGTAGTAGTAGTAGTAGTAATTGTGGTGGTGGTAGTGGTAGTGGTGCTGGTAGTGGTGGTGGTGTAGTGGCGGTGGCAGTGGTGGTTGTGTCGGTGGCAGTGGTGGTTGTCGGTGGTGCTGGTGGTGTTGGTAGTAACGGTTGTGGTGGTAGTAACGGTTGTGGCGGCGGTGGGGTGATGTAGTGGCGGTGGGGGTGATGTAGTGGCGGTAGCAGTGGTGATAGTGATATGGGTGGTGGTGGTGGTGGTGGTGGTGGTGGTGGTGGTGGTGGTGGTGGTGGTGGTAGTAGCAGTAGCAATAGTAGTAGTAGTAGTAGTAGTAGTAGTCGTAGTCGTAGTAGTAGCGGTGACGTTAATATTATGAAGCGTTAAGATTGTAAATAGGCGGACCTGTTTGTTTTAGATTCAGTGTGCAGAGAGAGAGAGAGAGAGAGAGAGAAGGTAGAGGGAGTGAGAGGGAGAGAGAGGGAGAGGGAGGGAGGGGAAGAGAGAGAGAGAGAGCAATAACCAACAGTATATCCTACATGTAAGATAGTCTTTCATGTTGTTTGTTTTTGTTTTCTATGTCTTCCACATGTGCTGTGAATGCTGTTGATGTTGTGTGCTATGTATGTCTTGTTATTTTTCGTCATCTGTAAATGTTGTCTGGATCTACGAGTGGTGTAGTGTGTTTATGTTGTTGAGTTCTCTGTTTGGTTGTAATTAATTCTCTCTGATCTTATTGCCAAGGAAAGAGGCAAGAGGTGATAAGAAAGAGGGAGAGAGAAATAGAAAGATGGAGGGAAGAAAGAGAGGGAGAGTGGGAGTGAGGGGAAGAAAGAGAGAGGGAGGGAAGGAGAGAGAAATGGTGGAATTCAAACAGGTGCGATTGCAAGTATGTCGTTTTGAAACCAGGTTTGTAGGTTGCTTATATAAGTTTGGGGAAGTTGTACAGTTGTATCAGGACCATTATAGTGTAGTGATGATTCGAAACCAAATCCATGGATACGAGGTCATACATCACAGGCAAACCACCAGAGTTTCACGTAATCGGTCTTTTAATGAAGAATCAGCATGAAGAGATGGTATGGACAGGTTTTCTCGAATATTCTAGAATCTGATTTCCTGTCCCCTTATAAAACCTGTTCAGTGCGCATTTTTACCTGCCAGGTGACACAAGAAGGCGGCTAAGACAGATGACACAGACAGATGACACAGACAGATGACAGGATCCTCCGTCGACACGAATACTGCACAGTTGTTTCCAGTTATGCTGGGCAAGCTGCACGATGCTGCATCAATAGCTTGCCATAACTCCAAGCAGAATCTCTCTCCCGGTATATAATTATTGCTGCTGCAGTCTGTAAAAGGCTAACGCAGTTTGTCTTTATGTGCAGTAATAAGATCTTCTGTTAAATGTTCACGCAGCCCAAGAAAAATATTTTCATTTATCATCACAACCAGTCACCACCACAAACCAGACCCACAACCTATAGACCCGGAATTTTTTTACCATAGCATCAATTGTTTATGAATCTCTAAGCTTTTTATTTGCAATGAAGATTACAGCCACGACAAAGTTCTCGAATGTTGTTATACACCACAGGTTACAATGCACTTCTTCGCATTGCTGTATCTTTTAAATGATGATAAACCACTAGTCAGTCAGACAAGGCCATAGCATATACATGGCCGAGATAATGATAGAACTCCGAAAATGATACACCAGTCCGTCACAGGGTAACTTCATTTTAAGTCGAATCGACCGGAGCAACGTGAAATGCAGTATTTTCAAGAACAGAACGCACCGTCCCAATCGGGAATCGAAACTACTATCATACAATCCTGAGTGTAGCACCATAACCAATAGGCCAAGCGCCTTTGTGTTGCGTAGATGCAGTTTTAAAATAACAGTAAGAGGGAGGCTTCATGCATTATATTTACAGAGAAGTTGTAAATTCTAGATTACGTGTAAACTACATCGGACTATGGATACCAAAAGAAGCAGCTAATCTGAATTTGATGTTATATTTCTGTGTGTGTGTGTGTATGTATGTGTGTGTGTGTGTGTGTGTGTGTGTGTGCGTGTGTGTATGCGCGCTTGTGTGTGTACGCACACAAATATAGATGTACATATGTACAAAGAGTACTCCGTCGGTTACGATGACGAGGGTCCCAGCTGATACGATCAACGGAACAGCTTGCTCGTGAAATTAAGGTGCAAGTGGGTGAGCACTCCACAGACACGTGTATTTCGGGGAGACTCAGCGTGACATTGTGTGTGATAAGGCTGGCCCTTTGAAATACAGGTACTACTCATTTTTGCCAGCTGAGTGGACTGGAGCAACGTGAAGAAAAGTGTCTTGCTCAAGGAAACAACGCATTGCTGGAAATTGAACTCACGATCTTACGATCGTGAGCCGAATGCCCTAACCACTAAACCACGC
>NC_142930.1:128108225-128110725 GCF_046866305.1 Octopus bimaculoides | reverse complement strand
TGTATGTATCCACAACACCACATCACATCAAACGACTCATACATTGATAGGTATATATATATATATATATATATATATATATATATATATATATATATATATATATATATATATATATACATGTATACACACATATATGTACATACTTACATCTACATGTGTATATATATATGCATATCAGGGTACAGGACGTTAGAACAATGAACTACAAACAACGGAACGAACACATAGGAAAATGGAAAGCCACTTGGAATATTCCTTCATCAGCTGTCTCTATTCTAACCTGACGTTTTGAAGATAAGACAGAACGTACTCTAGAATAGTCTCTTCCTGAGTAGTGGATCAACCCACTACACAGAGGATTCCAAGGTGGCAAACACAAACCAAGACAGGAAAAATTGGACAGTGAAAACAACATTCAAAAGCCGTACGGCCAAACGCGAATCTGAGGTAGAACGCTAGTAGTTCGTCTTGCCTTCACAGCGGCTGGAGTGAAAAGAAAGCTGACCACAGGTCACACGAGAGCAGAGAGGATGGTGAAGGGAGGAAGTGGAACAAGGAGGAAGGGACAGAAGGGTATAGCAGTGAAGTAGAGGCCAGGACAGAGGGATAGATAGAAAGATAGAGGAAGACAGATAGATAAATAGATAGAAAGATAAGCACATGCATGTAAAACAAGGTGGGAAAAATAGTACTCGAATACCGGAGGTAGAGTAATATCTTTCATTATTAAAGACATTTTTGTTATGTTTTTGCATCTTTAATAACTACGTATATATATATATATATATATATATATATATATATATTCTGTCTTCCTCTTTTGCCGAACTGATAATTTACGGGGACGTAAACACACCAACCTCGGTTGTCAAGCGATAGTGGGGGAGACAAACACAGACACATAAACATATACGCACACACACACACACACACACACACACACACACACACACACACACCACACACACACACACACACATACATATATATATATATATATATATATATATATATATATATATATATATATATATATATATACATGACAGGTTTCTTTCAGTTTCCGTCTACCAAATCCACTCACAGGGCTTTGGTAGGCCCGAGGCTAAAGTAGAAGATACTTGCCTGAAGTTCCAGGCAGTGGGACTCTCCTTTGTTATATATATATATATATATATATATATATATCCACATGCGAGTCGTTGGCGATTTTCTTCCTCTGTCTCCCCTTCTATTGGAGTTATCTTTGTTTCCGAAGAAGAGCGTTTGATCGAAACGTCAAACCATCTCTCTTTCCTTCCCTGAGCGTCTGCTAATACTTTACATATGCAACATACTCACGTTGTTGTGGTTTTTGTGTTTGTTCTTTTTGGGATTTACTAAATATATATATATATATATATATATATATATATATATACATATATTATGTATGTATGCCATTATTCAGTTTTATTTCAAGATTTCTTGCCAATAGGGAACGAGTCAGTTTCTAACCTAGATCCAAGGTCCCTTCTTTGGAATTTCAACATCAAGAGGGTATCTTTGTATGTATATTTTCATGTATGCATAGGTGCAGTTTTGTATGTTTTGTTTTATATATCTCTTCTCGTGTATATACTTGCATAACTAGACATGCTCATATATACTTAAATGATAAACTTCTGGAAAGTTTTACACATCTTTACAGTTCCAGTGATTGATTGGATCAGTAGTCTTTTAATCAGCTTTCTCCTTTCTGCTTTTCTATGTATGTATGTATGTACGTACGTATGTATACATGTATACATGCAAACATGCATGAGTATATACATATGTGTGCGTTCGTATGTGTATGTATGTATATGTGTATTTTTGTTAGTGTGTCTGTATATGTGTGCTCTATGTATGTAAACGAAAACGTACACAGGGTGCGCCGAAAGTTACTGTTTCTTTAATAAACTAATGAATAACCTTTGCCAATCAGAAAAAAAGAAAAGATTCCCAAACGCCATCTTTCTTTGCCGAAATAATGGCGGGTTACTGTATCCTCCATTTGAAATATCCTTTTTATCATCTTTGAATGAACTTAGATTCCAGTCTTGAAGTACTCAAGTTATTTTTATAAAAATGGTAAAAGTGCAATAGAAACATTGCCAGAGCCAAACTGATGCCATTTTGGCGATTAACCAACCCATCTAAAGAATAATGCGATTCATTTGACCAAAAATAAATAAATAAATATCATTAAGCCAGTTTCGACTATTCAACTATTCAGCATCCATTGGACAAATTCTAAAAGCTTTCCTATATTTTTATGAGTAATTGAAAGACATTTTGTATAGACATAATCTACATCAATGGAATAAATAATCTGCGTACAACTCTTTTGAGAATGTCGCAAAGTTTACTTACAGAAACAGGAAATCGCATGGCCAATTACCTTTGAAATTTGAAATTCTTGTAAAATATTCATAACATGTTCCTTTCTCTTGGAATGGTTGTCGCTCAGTTTTTG
>NC_142930.1:128088225-128103225 GCF_046866305.1 Octopus bimaculoides | reverse complement strand
ATATATATATATATATATATATATATATATATATATATATATATATATATATAAATATATATATATAGGTGCGAAGCGAACATCGTTTCAGCAGTGATGCGCGAGAACGACAAACACATTTTGGCCTTGTTGAGCCTTGTCAATGACATAGGCCCGCTTGGATATATGTCTAAATGAAATTCGTTCCTCTGACATTTTTTACATGCTTTTAAAAACAAAAGAAAGTGAGGGCAAATCTCATTACATTGTTAGAATATCACAAAACTCTATGTTTTTGGACACTTTACGAGTGGAATTTATGCTGACCCACAAGAGGATTATTATCAGCATTAATAGGCGAACTGATTATTTATTAATCAGTGTTAATCTGTTGATACTTCTCACAGTTTTATGCCGGGAGGGATTTTAAATTGGTCAGTTAATTACTTCTCCACAACCTTACCGTCATGTTTATATTCATATATTGAATAATATGAAGATTTTCTAAACTATTCGATACATTATCGTTTTTAATAGTGGATCCCTGAAGAAAATAAAGCTACGAATAATAGTGTTTTGGATGTTGGATATTGGATTAGAATAATCAATTGAATAGGAAAATCGAAGTCAGTCTTCGATTTTTTTCCATTCAAGTGTGTTCAACCCAGTATTGAAACTCTGCTCTTTGTAGTTTCATCTAATTCCAGTTCCACTGTCAAAAGCGATTTATTTCATATGTCTCGAAGTTTATAAATTCTAATAGCGTAAGCATGATAAACAATATATATTTCTTTATTGTCCACAGGGGGTTAAAAATAGAGGGGACAAACAAGGACAGACAAAGGGATTAAGTTGATTACATCGACCCCAGTGCGTAACTGGTTCTTATTTAATCGACCCCGAAAGGATGAAAGGCAAAGTCGAAATTTGAACTCAGAACGTTACGGCAGACGAAATACTGCTTAGCATTTCGCCCGGCGCGATAACGATTCTGCCAGATCGCATGATAAATAATATCAAATTAAATCTTTTTCTAATGATATTTCCTGGCAGAGGAAGCTGTGCGTAAGGCTTTCTGAGATTCTCCAATACTGAAGAATTAGTGTCCTTATTGAACACCTACAAATTGAGAGCTGAAAGAAAAACATACTTAAGGAGTTCGTTCGTGATGGCAAACTTTCTGGGAAAGAAACACCGGAAACCTCTTTCAGTTTCCGTTTACGAAATCTATTCACAATGCTTTGGTCGACCCAAGGCTATAGTAGAAGACACTTGAGCAAGGTTTCAGGCAGCAGGACTGAACCCGGGACCCTATGGTTGGGAAGCAAATATCTTACCACATAGCCACTCCTGTGCCTAATATAGGCCGTTCATTGGTTATCATTAGTCGTGTTCATACAGCCTTCAAGAAACAAATAATTCCATAAATGTTACCTCAACGTAGAAAAGAAAGCAAGTTTACAACAAAGAAAGCAGTAAAAATTCTTAACAACAACCGTAATATATTTTAACCTCAGACATCATAATATAAAAGGATCTGTGATGAAATGATTAATCACAACAATATAAAATAAGTTAATTTCTCAATAAAAGCTATAAAATAGATGCTTGTATCCATGACTTCATTACAAAATGGTGTATGATGAGGCTGTGATTTTCTAACCAATTTTATCCGTATATATATAACGGCATAATCGACATATTTTAACCTGGTCTCAAGTCTTCTCTGTATTGCATTGTATATTTTATCATAATGTTGCCTGATATTAACAACAAACAAGATGAGGACAAATATCCGTCAATTGTAAATAATGTATATTTTTATAGTTTGTTCATTATATATATTTTTACATATTCCATATCGTATATTTTATGTATATATTGTATATCAATATTTTTATATATCGTACGTGTTTTTTTTGTTCTTTATTTTGTTGCCCTTTCCCTTATATAAAGGAAAGGGCAACAGGAATGATTGTGGTAACTATACGGGAATATCATTGCTTTCTGTCGTAGGAAAGGTCTTATGCAGGGTACTTCTGGATCGTCTGCTGAAACACGTTGCAGATTGTGTTCTTCCAGAAAGTCAATCTGGCTTTCGTGTGGGATGTGGCACTGCTGATGTGATCTTCTCAGCTAGACAGCTTCAGGAGAAGTGTGTGAAACAGTGTATGGATTTATATCAGGTTTTTGTCGATCTAACAAAAGCCTTTGATACCGTTAATAGAAATGCACTGTGGAATGTCCTCCAGAAACTTGGGTGTCCCGAAAAGTTCCTTGCTTTGGGTAGGTCTTTTCATGAAGATATGAATGGTAGGGTTAATGTTGGAGGTAAAATGTCGGAGCCCATCTCAATACAAAATGGAGTGAAACAGGGGGATATTCTAGCACCGACCCTATTTGCCATATATATTGCGATGGTTTTCTGTACTGCGTTCAGAAATTGCAGATATGGTGTTTACATCCATTATCGAACCTCTGGCAGCACATTTAATATCAGGCGCTTTGCTGCAAAAACAAAGGTATTTACCTCTATGAGATGATTCTGATCTAGTAGCGCACACAGAGATTGAAATGTAACACATATTGAATGTATTCTTTGATTCTTGCACTGCCTTAGGATTGACTGTCAGTCTCAAGAAAACTGTTGTCATGTACCAACTTGCCCCTGGTAAGTAGTATGGTGAACCAAATATTTATGCGTATGGTAAACGACTTGGTGTAGTTGATCTGTTTGTCTATCTTGGAAGCGCTGTTAATAGATATAGCAATTTGGACAATGAAATTCCATACAGAATTAGGAAAACAAGTGATGCTTTCGGAAGGCTAGAAAGACATTTCTGGAGTCGTCGAGACATATGCAGGAAGACAAAGATAAAGGTCTACAAGGCGTGTGTGCTGTCTTCTCTTCTTTATGCCTGCGAGACCTGGGTCACATATCGATACCACCTTAAACAACTGGAACGTTTCCATCAGATGTGTTTTAGACGGATCTATGGCATTAAGTGGGAGGACCGCATCAGTGATCTTGAGATATTGGAAAACTCTCGGTATGAAAGTATAGAAGCACTTGTATTGAAGCAAAGGTTCAGATGGAGTGGTCATCTGGTCAGGATGAAAGATTTAAGGATGCCAAAACAACTCTTTTATGGAGAGTTAGCTAAAGGAGAACGACCTCCACATAAACCAAAAAAAAAAAGAAGGTATAAAGACTTGCTGAAGGCTTCCTTGAGAGATGCTAGCATCTCTCCTGACACAAAGGATGCATAGCTGTTGACCGTAGCAGGTGAAGAAAGATTGTGCATGAGGGGACAGCTATTTTTGAGAAATCTCGAGTTGCGCATGAGAAAGTGAGTTGGGATGCCAGGAAGGGCATCGCTGTTGCACTTCCAGACGGTAAGGGTCTTCATATGACGCTGACATGCAGTGTCTGTGCAAGACCGTGCCTCAGTAAAGCTGGACTCAAGAGTCATCTTCGTAGTCATAAAGCGAAACCGATGATTAAATACCAGGTCGCTGGTTGTGATGCTACACACCATACTAACCATATCTGTCAAGCATGTGGAAGGGAGTGTGATTCGGCAAGAGGACTTAAACGTCATGCAAAGGTACATGAAGCCCAAATACAACTGCAGCCAGCTTTTTCCAGTAAATGTTTTAGCATCCAATTCTGTACAAGATATTGTAGATCTGCAGCTGGGCTAAAAAGTTACCTTCGATCACAGCACCGTTAACAGATAAGCCTCGTGCAATGGCCATACTCGATAACGGGGGTCAGAAATCATCATGTATGTATGTATGTATGTATGTATGTATGTGTGTGTGCGTGCGTGCGTGCATGTATGTATGTATTATGTATGTATGTATGTATGTATGTATGTATGTATGTTATTATTCAATTTTATTTCAAGGACCGGTTTCTAACCTAGATCCAACCTAGATCCAAGGCGAAATGCTTAACGGTATTTCGTCTGTCTTTACGTTTTGAGTTCAAATTCCGCCGAGGTCGACTTTGCCTTTCATCCTTTTCGGGATCGATAAATTAAGTACCAGTTGCATACTGGGGTCGATATAATCGACTGGCCCCCTTTCTAGAGTAAAAAAGATTAAATTAAGTTATAGCTAGATACTTGGGTCGATGTAATCGACTTTTCACTTCTCTCGAATTTCTTGGCCTTGTACCAAAGTTGGAAACCAATATTTATAACTAATTTCGTATTTTTTGTTTATTTTAGTGCAAAACCTGTTTTATATTCGAAAGGTAATTACATAAACTGTATAAATACATATAAATATATTGTTTAAATATATGTATATCATTTGTGTCAATACATTTATATATAAGTCCACACAAAAGTGCATTCACTTATGTATCTGCATATATGTATGTTTCCATGTGAGGAGGGTTTTTGTGTGCGTATGTATGCATAAATATGTATGGGTGTATATAGAGACACTGTGATTGTTCAATAACTAGTATTACAGGTTTTGCAGGATGTAGTAATTGATTTTAATAGCCGAATGTTAGAAGAGTACTTGATAAAAATAATGCTAGAAAAATCGACAAACTCAATGAAATCTAGAATCACAAGAACACATTGGCGTGTACAATTAAATTCAACACGCTCATGTACACTCGAACCTGGAAGGAATTTCAGGAACACACCAATACCTATTGTCAGGCGGTGGTGTTGGTCAAACACAGACACAGAGACACACACACATACACACATACACACATACACACATACACACATATATATACACACGCATATATACATGTATATATATGTGCATGTGTATGCATATAGTGAGAATTTACAAAAAGCAAAACACGAAGACGGGTGTGTAAACAACAAACAACTGTATTAGTTTAACGCTTGGGAAGTGATAACGTCTGTTACGTTTCGAGCCTACGCTCTTCGACAGAACGGAACACAGAAATAAACAGGGAGAGAAAACAGAAAGATTTTAGTGGCTAACGATCTATCATGGCGAATGCCAGACAGAAGGGCCACACAAGAGGCACTCCGTCGGTTATGACGACGAGGGTTCCAGTTGATCCGATCAACAGAACAGCCTGCTCGTGAAATTAACGCACAAGCGGCTGAGCACTCCACAGACACGTGTAACTTTAATGTTGGTCTCGGGGAGATTCAGTGTGACTCAATGTAACAAGTCTGGTCCTTTGAAATACAGGTACAACAGAAATAGGAAGAAAGAGTGAGAGAAAGTTGTGGTGAAAGAGCACAACAGAGTTCAACACCATCCCCTGCCGGAGCCTCGTGGATCTTTATCTGTTTTCGCTCAATAAACACTAACAACGCCCTATCTGGGAATCGAAACTGCGATTCTACGACCGTGAGTCCGCTGCTCTAATTACTAGACCATTGCGCCTCATATATATATATATGTGTGTGTGTGTGTGTGTGTGTGTGTGTGTGTGTGTGTGTGTGTGTGTGTGTGTGTGTGTGTGTGTGTTATATATAAATACAAAATGGGACAAGAACGCAAAAATCCAGACAGGTGATACAAAAAAAAAGGACAAAATATATCCAGACAGACGATACAAGGAAAACAAGGACGGGTCATTCGGAGTTTTCTATCCTCAGTCGAGTTCCAGATTATCTTTGCAATTTCGACTGGTTATACTCGAGATTGCTCCAATCTGGCCAGCCCCAAGGAATCTGGTCAGCCCCAAGGAATCTGGCCAGCCCCAAGGAATCTGGCCGGCCCCAAGGAAAAAATAAGCTAAGAGCATTAGATTCCTTGCAAGAAAGCAGCGAATGTATACGAAATACGAAAACAAGGACGGAAAAACGAAAATAGTTACATAAATACAAATAACAGCGCATAACAATAGGTGTCATTCGACTAAGGACGAATTAAATTAAGCTGGCGTGTGTGGAAGTAAAGCCTTACGGCAGGGATAAGGAGGAAGGGAAGACGGAAGAGGGAAGAGAAAAGATCAGGACTTTGAGATGAGGCAAGAAGGCTGAATAAATTAGAATCATACCCTTTTTCAGTGTGAAACTTGAGGTCGATGGGCAACACCCTGGTACCCCTATAAAAAGTGATATTTGCTAGTTTACTCTTTTACCCATCTTTTATTTTATGTATTTACATTCACTCTGATGAAGCTTCATGTATTAGATCGAATGTGCTATAAAGATGACGAATATTAGTTTCGGAATTTTCTTGTAGGCACCGACTGACATTGGTAGCCGAAACGGCCGTAAGCAATGTTAAGTTTTGTATTAAAAAATAAACTGATGTTGGTCAATTTGTTTGTTGATCAAAAGTTTTCTCCATTTTCTGCTTATTTTATATATACATATATATATATATATATATATCTATATATATATATATATATTCAGAAGGGTATATAATACCACTTGCTAAACTCAGATCCAATGCCCCTCCAAACCACCATAAACACACGATAAAGATACATACGAGCAATGCATTGAACATATGAGAAATAGGCTTACCTTTGCGTTAAATACATCAGTAAGTAATGTATATTTCAGTATCAATTGATTTCACGCTTTGCATGACAAACATACGCTGACAAACATATCTTTAGTTGAAAATAACATTTTAACATCTATTTCTAAAATATTCACTACATAGCTCGTGTGCATTCCTTACTTTAAACGTCCCGCTCCGTTTAAAAGAAAACTATCGTGAGCAAGAAACAATTTAAATAAAGAAAAATTATTGCCGTTATTAATAGTATTGGTATGGTAATAATAAGGTGGCTAGCGAATTCACACCATTACAGGTACAATATAAGGTAAATTTAGATCCAGTAGGGTATATAATATCATTTGCTAGAATCTGATTTTAGCAAGTGCTATCATATATTCTACTGAATCTAAATTTACCTTATATTGCGCCTGTAAGGGTGTGAGCTTGCTAACCACCTTATTATTACTTTACTAATACTATTAATAAAGGCAATAATTCTTCTCTTTTTTTTTTCTAACTAAACTGTCCGATGAACGGGAACGTGAAACTCCGAGTAACAGTTTTTTGTTATATTTCTGTTGCTTTAAAATAAAGCATATTGCTCTACCTCTGGTATTTGAGTACTCTTTTTTTCCACCTGGTTGCACATTTATGTGATTACTCCGGTATATATAAATATATATATATATATATATATATATATATATATATATATATATATATATATATATATATATATATGTCGTGTTTCTTTCAGTTTCCGTATACCAAATAAACTTACAAGGCTTTGGTCGGTTTGAGGCTATAGTAGAAAAACACTTGGCTAAGGTGTCACATGGAGAGACTGAACACGGTACCATGTGACTAGCATACTACTTACGACACACAGCAGAGGATTATGAATGATGTTATTGGGCCATTGAACACGTATTTCTGCGTCGTTACACTTCATCAGTTACCGATATTGGTTCCATGGTTCATAGCTCTCGAACAACAGCTGTTTTTATATTTAAACAGTAGATAATATTTGCTGATGTGCAAATCTTTTTTCAAGCTAGAATTAATTAACAGGCATACTAAGCAGCATTGTTTGAAGTACAAATGTTTACAGTTGTATTTATCACTTTCGCATACACTCTAACTTTGAAAGACCTTCGCAGCAGAAATTGTCTGGGGTGAGATATATATGGGAAAAACACACCTCTGGCTATGTACTAATATGTTTGAGCTATGTACTAATATTGTTGTATAATAGGACACGTGGGGTTTTTTACATGTTTTTTTCTTGTATGTCGTGTTAAATATAATTGTACATATCTATATTTCTACTCACATTGGTTAGTGCGCCTCTTGCTAATTGCATAGGAAGAGCAGATATGTTACACCCTGCTATCTATCTATCATCTATCTATCTATCTATCTATCTATCATTGGATCCATAATTCTCTCATTTTATATCTCTAGACATCGAGGTAGATCGATAGAGGGAAGGATGAATGGATGGATAGATGGATGGTTGGCTGGATGGATGGCGGAAGGGATGGACAGAAAGACAGACAGACATTGATAGATAGATAGATAGATAGATAGATAGATAGATAGATAAATACATAGATAAACAGATTGATTGATTGTTGATAGATGGACAGGAAGACAGATACACAGACAGACAGATAGACAGACAAGCAGACAGACAAACAGACAAATAGATAAATAGATAGATAGACAGATAGACAGACAGATTGACTGATAGACAGACAGACAGACAGACAGACAAACGGACGGACGGACGGACGGACAGACAGACAGACAGACAGACAGACAGACAGACAGACAGACAGGTTGGTAGGTAGGTAGGTAGATAGATAGATAGATATGTTTCTTTATTGGCCACACAGGGCTGAACTCAGAGGGGACAAAATATAAAGTAGAGCTTTTCTTTTTGGGAAGATAAAAAGAAAACAAAAGAAAAAAGAAAAAGGGGGTAGAAATTCGATCAAAAGAGATCGTGGGGAAAAAAATAGATAGATAGATAGATAGATAGATAGATAGATAGATAGATAGATAGATAGACAGGGACAAATTATAGACCTTGAGACGTGACGCTCATCAGAAAAGGCGCTTGTGCATTCCGAATGGCTTTTAGTTGGAAGCTATTTGATCGATTTCTGATTAGTGTAGCGAGAAGTCTTCGCGGTGAGGGTTGGTGGATGAAGAGAGGTTGTATTTAATCATTATCCATGTTCGGCCGTCAAAGGACATGTTGGTCAAGTTCAAGTCTAAAGTGTAATACAATTAATCTATTGCGATTTGTTTTGATATATGGGTGGCGGTAGGTGGAAATGGATGGCTTAAGCATTAACGATAATACGTATGATTGTGATGATCGGCCATTTTGTCGTGTAGTTTACATGGCATGATGTGACTAACCTGATATTTTTCTGCAAGGTTTATAGGTTTCCTTATTCATTTATTCATTCTTGCCTTTTCTTTTGTCTGTTTATTGTTTCTTTTATGTGGCTGTAGTGTTCAGTTGGTGTCAGCCTCATTCTAACAAGTTGCCAGTTTTCAAAGGTTTTTCTATTGAAATTCTTTTTTGAAAGTCTTTTCTTGAATGAGAATGGAAAATGACACCGTGATGTGAAATGTTCAATTTCTACAAATTGATATGGACTACGCGTTTATAATTATTCATAGATGCCTGTATGTTTATCATATATAACACACGAGTACACTCCCTTCCCTTCCCAATATTGACACGCGAAACAAAAGTCAGAACTAGTGTTCACCTGCAGACATAGGTAGATACTTTTAATGATAAACAACAGATATCCTCCTGCGTCATAGAGATTAGATCACATCAAAGTGACATCACACATCACAGGATCAGGTAGAGTACAATTCTAATTAGTTATCACCTTGGTCCTGACTAAGACATGAAACTGAATACGCCGGGAGTTTTGGGGAAATGTAGAGCCACTTCTTAGTCCTTATAATACTAGTTATGGACCGAAAGGGGAGTATCTGACCAAGGCTCCAGTTATGAGCTCAATAGGAAATGGCTTTTGGCTGAGATATACAGGATTCAGTGGAGAACTGACTAGTGGCATCTGTGTATGGACTTTCCCTTCTGTTTAAGTGTTAAATAGACCTCGGGCTGCAAGAGAAAGTATTCTCGGGAAAGCAAAGGACTCGCTGGGGAACTTGCCAGTAAACTAGTAAAGGCCGGGGTAAAGTATTGTTTTGTCATTCCCGAGGAAAATTATGGATCTGTAAATTTCTGCATAGAGGTGTGTGTGTTCGTCGATGCTTTTAGGCGTGACAGATAAGAGAGGGAGAGAGGAGAGGAAAGAGAGAAAGGGAGAGAGATGGAGATGGAGAGAAAGAGAAAGAAAGAAAAAATTGTCATTTTTTCTGAGAACTGCTTTTCCACTTGGATCTCCAAGCAATTCTGTAAATTTATGCAGATTGAAAAATACTTGTATGCGTGTGGGCGCGTGTGGGCGTGCGCGCGCACATATGTGTACATGCATGTATACATATGTAAGTATGTATATGTATGTATTATGTATATATATATATATATATATATATATATATATATATATATATATATATACATATATATATGTATATGTACATATATACAAGCATATGTTGGTACAGGACGTCACCAACGGTACAAATAGCATACGCACGTGGTACAAATACAAGACAGACAGTGATTCCAGGACAAAAGCTAGGGAAATACGTAAATAACGAGAAATGTGAAAAACAGGACAAGTTAACACAGAAAAAGGACCCTTCATCAGTTGTCGGCTGTCTATCTACTCTTCATTTCGAGCATACAAACAGCAATATGTGTCTTCAAATGTATGTGTGTATATATATGGAAAAAAGACAAGCTAGAAAATGCTAAAATACTTTTATAAAAACATTTTAGTACCGGTTTTGATCCTTGAGATCTTTTCAACTGTAAATATGGATTACAAATTTTGGAAAAATTCACTTTTGGCAAATTTAAATGAAAGGTCTTTTTAAAAGAGTTGACAAGAGAAACAGAGACAAACAGAAACAAGGAAAATGCCCCTGGTAGTTGAATACTATTCAAATATGTTTTTAAAAAGAATTTTCATTTAAATTTGCCAAAATTTAATTCTTCCAAAATTTGTTATCCATATTTACAGTTGAAAAGATCTCAAGGATCGAAACCGATACTGAAATGTTATTATAAAAGTATTTTAGCATTTTTTACCTTGTCTTTATTCCACATATATGGATATCTACTCGTGTGTTCCTCTTCAACCTTTTACATATATATATATATGGGAGAATATACGAAAAAACAACAACAGACGAGGACAGGTGGTGTAAATAACAAAAGGATGTATTAGTATGACGCTCGGGAATACGGAAAGTCTTTGACGTTTCGAGCTACGCTCTTCAACAGAAAGAATACAGAGACAAGGAGAAAAACACGGAGAAAAAAAATGAATAGTGTTCAGTCAACGGTCACCTTTCGTGGTTTTCCTGGTTTTCTTCATGATGATGATGATGATGATGATGAAGTGGTGGTGGTGGTGGTGGTGATGGTGGTGGTCGTGGTCGTGGAGGAGGAGGAAGCAGGGAAACAAAAATAAAAGGGAAGAATGTTCAAAGAGCGTGTGGGCATCTGTGCTTGTGAATGAGTGTGGTATAGAGAGTAGGGAAGAGTGTGTGTGTGTATGTGTGTGAGTGTCAGTCTGCATGTGCGTGTTTCAAGACAGCTTCAATATGTTATTATCCAGTTTCTCTACTTAAAGGTTTCACGAAGACACGAACTTTACAACGAAATTTGAAACCTGAATCGATGGAAAACTTTTCCAGTTATTTCCGAGCAAACACAGTGACAAATCCACACTCCCATCCACCCATTCCCCAAAGTAAAGATGGAGGGCCTTTAAATTAAAATAATAATAATAATAATAATAATAATAATAATAATAATAATAATAATAATAATAATAATAATGGTAATGATTTTGTCTATTTGCCACCAGGGCGAAAGATGAAGGGGACAATACAAAGACAAACATATAGTGTGGGTGTTTACATATAATGAAATGATAAAAAGAAAAGAAAGAAAGAAAGAAAGAAAGAAAGAAAGGAAGGAAGAAAGAAAGAAAGAAAGAATATAGGGTATACACTGAAATAGAAGGGACATATGCATAGCATACAAAGGTTTTAAAAAAATGATGGCAGGGAGGATACAAGATACAAGAAGGTTACTAGGAATAATCGAGGAACCCCACTATCTGAGATTTCCCTGAAGCCCCAGGAGCAAGTGCCCTCTCCAATTCCTTCTCTCTGACTCACAGGTTTAAACTTAGAGAGGTACCATCCACTCTTGTTATTTTCACAACTTTCACCAAACTCACTCGAGAACAGCACTTCTCTCACCACTCTCAATTTTCTTTTCAAGCGAAACTTGAAGAAGTCAATGAGAGCTCAACCAAAGGAAAATGTATCTGTCCTCATACAGTCCAGCCTTGTCCACCAACAACCTCTTTCACCACAGCCACCAGACAAAGGAAAGCTGCCTTGCCTGCCCGATTGAAGGAGAGCGGCGGTGCGATCATCCCTACAGACTCGGCCGGCAGACGGATCTGTCCCACACGTGACAGCAGCTGTTCGACATAACGCCACAAGTCAGCAATGCCAGGAACGAGGGCGTGGCTACATGTCAGCAATGCCCGGAATGAGGACATGCAGAACGGTTTCATTACTGCGCACGCCTCGGACAAGCCTGTCTGATAGCACATCCGTGCCTGTACGGTCCCACCTGCAAAGTCATGCGCTGTTTGTCTTGATATGAGATCACTATGTCGCACACATACGGTTATGATGCATGTCCCTACCAGGCCTTAAAACATACGGGTAGTCATAATGGCATATTGGTTTTTCTGTATTTGTATCGCAGTGTTACTTTAATGGCATGTGCTGTTCTCACATTCAATAATAGTTGTAATGATAATAAAATATGTGGGATTTTCCTATTCAAACAGGTAAGATGATGGAATATAGAGAGCCGATATGAGAATGGTAGAGAAGAAAAATCAAATTTGTATGAAGATTGATCAACCCTGTCCATTTGATTCTAGGACTCTGTAGAAAAAAAATTTATTTTAAAAATTCAACCCCTTAGAATTTGAGATTGCGACGATTTGGAGCATGAAATCTTTTAACTTTGCAATTATGATTATTGGTGCGTTAGGGACTGTGAATGAGGAAATAGACAAATACTTATGATAAATCGTAAGCTACTACACATTCCTTTTCTTTTTCCCTCCGTGTTTCTCTCCTTGTTTCTTTCTGTGTTCGTTTCTGTGGAAGAGCGTAGGCACGAAACGTTAAAGACTTTTTCACTTCCCGAGCGTTATACTAATACATCTGTTTATTTTCTACACCACCTGTCTTCGTCTTTTTTTTTTTTTTTTGTGAATTCTCCCCATATATATTATGGATTTGTATGAAGATGTATACAGTCTAAATATGATTCTTGTATCCTTCACTTAGTCCATCCTCTTCCTGTTCTATTTTATTAAATTTACTTTTTTCATTATACGTAAGTAAATTTGAATTTCAGATGAATTTCAGCACCTGACACAATTTCCAGCCAGAGCAATCGGACCACTGCTCTTTGTTGCTAGTGGGGCGACCATATTTACACTGTAAAGTCAGAAAGAAAAACAACACGATCAGGCTCAAACATCGATCACGTGACCACAATGGTACTGATTATAAGCACGCATGCGCAGAAGACAGTGTGACAATAAAGATATGCCATGGCAAAAGCGCAGATAATTTTTGATTTCTCCTCGTATATACATACATATACACACACACGAACATGCAAACGCACAAACACGCATTCAAACACACACACACACACACACACACACATATATAGCTTACTGATTCGTTAAGCTAAGATCAATAAAAATAGTACTCCATCTAGTGAGAGATAAATATCCTATATAAGCATGTATGTATGTTTGTTTGTATGTATATATACATATATATGTATCTGTATGTATGTATGTATATATATATATATATATATATATATATATATATATATATATATATATATATATATATATATATATATATATATATATATATATGTAAATATATATATATGTGTGTGTGTGTGTGTGTGTGTGTGCGGTGGTTCAGGGTGTATGTTCGTATAAGTATGTATGAACAATGAACATTAGTGTGCGTCAGCATATGTACGTTTGCACATTCATCTGTCTGAATATTTGTGTTTGGAGAATTGGTTTAAAATATTGTCCTCGGAGAAATTACGGACCAACAGAAGGAAAGCCATGAGTCTATAAGTTGATGGACAAATGACAAAAGAATTTACCCCAAAATAAGGATCAAGTCACTCTCTGTATTTCAAAGGTTTCTTAATTATGTAGGAAGCCATAATTATAAGGTGTAAAATTACTTTTGCTGCTCACGAATGCCTTCAGCTGGTATCGAACTCATGAACCTTAGAGCCAGAAATTCTACTAGGTTATTTGTATCCCAAATTCCATTTGGCTGTTTTGGTATTTGGGGAAAGAAGGAAGCGGTATACGACATACAGTGTGTGTGGTGGGGGAATGCACGCGGATGGATACACGTGTATTTATACGCCCGTAAATGTGTGTATGTGCGCATGCGTGTATATACCTGTGTTTTCACGTGCGTGTCTGAGTGCGTATATATGTAATACAAGTACATCAATGTGCACATAAGTGTGTATATAGTGCGTTTATGTAAAACTACGCTTGTTTATATGTAAATATACGTTTGTTTATGTGTATATTTATCAGTAAATAGACGTGTGTGTGGGTGTGGGTGTATACATATATCTGTGTGGTTTTTTTTATAAAAGTGTATATGTTTATCAGTGCGTGTGGCTTTCTTTGTATACACGTGTGTATGTCCAGATATCTATACGTTCATTGGTACGTGTGTATGTACGTGTATGCTTCTGCGTATAATCACATGTGCGAATACATCTCAGTGGTCGTGAGCGCATAAATGTGTACATACGCGTAATTGTTTACATGTGTCTATGTCTGTGTGTATAGGTGTGTGTATAGATGCATGTATATCTATGTATTTATATGTATTCCTGTGTATAGAGTGGCCTTACGATAATGATTTGGGTTTCTTTCGTAATTCTCTCTAAGATGAATTTATTCCCAACGGCACAGACATGTGCATGTGTGTCCCACTAATCAACGAACATACATTTATACATACATACATATATATACATATATATATTCATACTTATACACAAACATACATATACATACACATACATATATACATACGTATGTGTGCATAAATATATATATAGAGAGAGAGAGACATGCACACACATACATATAAACACTCACACGCATAAACATATTTATATATATATATACTCACACACACACACACACACACACACACACACACACACACACACACACACACACATATATATATATATATATATAT
>NC_142930.1:128065725-128083225 GCF_046866305.1 Octopus bimaculoides | reverse complement strand
ATATGTCTATATACATATATGTATATATGTATTTATACATATATGTGTATGAGGGGTGTGTATGTATCATTTTGTACGAGGTTCCAAAGGAACAACCGCAAGGGATGCTGTGAAGAGTAATCAGCACAATATATATATGGCTCAATCAATAATTACTCAATCAATAATTTGTCAAAATGTGATCAGCGGAAACAATTGTGACGACGTAATAAAAAATAATCATGCTAGCTTCTCTTTTCAATTATTATTATGTATACTAAACAACGGAAAGGGACTTGTTGACTGGAACAATGATTATATAAAAGATTTGACACTTTCGATTTTCAGATGATAGAAATGCTTCACAAGTCAAACTCTTGGATTATGTATTATAACTAATCTGTATATAATCTATCTTCTGTCTGTCTGTCTGCCTGTCTATCTACCTACCTATCTATCTATCTATCTATCTATCTATCTATCTCTATGGACGGACGGTAGACGTGTCGGCTCTGTAAGTTTTGCCTTTTTCATGTTTTAAAAAGTTTGTTTGTAAAATTTATTTTATATACAAAGTTGTATAACAACTTGTAGACTCTCTGGTGCAAGTTTTTTGCGACGGAAATCTGCCCTGTGTGGCACATTTCCAGGATATAAAAACCAATCTCGGCTTTCTAGCCATTTTTTTTTGAGACGATGGCGTCTGCAGTGTTTCGTTCGAAAAAGAATTTCCTAGTCTTCCTTCCTCACAGTTAAAGGAGAGAATGGAGAAAAAGAAAGACTCTGCTGCTACAGCAGTCTTGCCTGCCAACGTAACCAGTGACAACAACAACAACAACAACAACAACAACAACAGCAGCAGCAGCAGCAACAACAACAAGGACACAAATGTCCTTGCTAACAAAACCACTGTCCTCACCACTGATACCACCACTACCACCACCACAACGAACTTTGCCGAGGCTTTGAAGCCTAGGAAAAGAATTTTGTATATATCGAAAGAGAAATTACTTGCATGCAAAAGCATGCTAAGTAAAAAGGACGTTACAGTCCATCTTCAAACGCCCGCGGACTTTAAGATAAACATCGAAAAAAAAACTATCATCTACAGAACCATTAATTTAAAGACAAAGACAGTGGAAAAATTCACCCAAGAAAATGTTGAGAGATGCTTAAAGCCGATTTGGTCTTACAAGACTTACATAACGAGAGGTTTGAAATTTGGAACGATAGAAGTAAGACTAGACAGCGAGCAGCGAGCGAAGGACCTCTCCACTAAGTCATTACAGCATGAGAACCTGCTCATGATCCCTACGTACCTTGGTCGTAGGGTTACGAAAATAAAAATTTCGAATGTGCCTCCTGAAATTGAGGAAGAATGGCTAGTATCTGCCATATGTCTAGGCATAGAGGAGGAGATAAACATACTAGAAGCATCTGCCGTTTGCAATCAAAACTGGATTGGCCAGGAATTTCAACTCCTGGTACAAATTGATCCAGCAAACTGGGAAAAAATTCCACATAGAATCCAATTAACTGAGGATTCAATTTTTCATGTTTTCGTCGAAGGCAGAAGGCCAGTTTGCTACGTTTGTAGTAGCAAAACTCACCTTCAAAAAACATGCCCAGTAGCCCAGAAGAAAAGGCAACAACAACGGCAACAATACAAAGAAAAACAACAACAACAACAACAACAACAACAACAGAAGCAACTACCAAATACCCCCAACAGAAAAACCTTACTACCAACACCACCAGCAACACAAAAAACAACAACAGAAATATCAGCAATAACCACAACAGAAAAGACAACAGAAACTGCAAAAACAGAAGAAAAAAAAGAAAATTCCAAGACTGCCTCTCCCTCCCCCATATCACATACACCACACATAAATAACAAGCAGCCAACATCAATAAAAACAGCAACACAAACATTCACAGAAACACACACAGACGCACAAAATTTGCCGTTACCTCTTTCTGACTCCTCAGATCTCCCATCATCCGATGAAGAGAGTGGGGAGGAGTGGAAAATAGCTACGAAAGGAAAGAGGAAGCGCAGTAAGAAGAAAACAAAACAAAATGCAAACACAAACAAAGCAGGGAGATTCACATCTCCCGAAAATACTACTAACACCAATAGTAATATAAAAAAAACAATGCTAACAGCAATAGACAGTACAAACACAGAGTTGATGAATTACATCAACTCTAAAACAAACATCACAAATAACGATATCAAAACCAACAACCACCCACGTACAACACCGCCAAAACACATTAAAATTATTCATGTAACACCAGCATTACACAACACAATAAAATCCCTCTACCCCAACTCGGTAGGGGGATTCCAGAAATATTTGTGCAAGAAATTGTACAATAGCCTCCTTGGTGAAAAATCCAAGGAGGAAACAAAACTTTCTAACGTTAAGTAACAATCTGTTCTTTTGTTTTGTGCTTTAAAGCACACGTATAAATAGAATCATGGTGAAGATTGGTTGTGTGAATGTGCGTGGCTTAGGGTCCCCTTGGAAACAAGGGTACCTCTTAAATGACATCAAGTCACACAATTTGGATATCATAGCCATTAGTGAGACCAGACTCCATGAACCGCGGGCCCTAAAGTCCATGTTTGGAGGACAGTTTAACATTTATTTTTCTCCCTGTCTGCCGAGGATGGGCGGTAGTGGCACGGCGGTTCTTTTTCGCAAGAGTCTGGATCTCCAAGTAAAGACGATATTTACGGACCCGGAGGGTAGACTGGTTGTCCTAGATGTGGACGGCAGCGATGGAGGCGCTTTTCGGTTGCTGGCAGTTTATGTGCCTCCTTTAACAGGTCGGTCAGACTTCTTTCGACGTCTAGAAGTATTCCTGGGAACGTCTCGTCCCTTACTTTTAGTGGGGGATTGGAATGCTACCTTGGACACGCATCTAGACTACGTGGGGAGTGACAAAACTAGAAGGGGATGCAAAGGCCTCATAGACCTGCTCAGACGCTTCCAGTTGTCTGACAGGTACCGACTCGACCACCCAAATGTGCCAACGTGGACTTGGAGCAACCGCATTGGGTCGTCGAGATCGTATCTAGATAGGATAGTGTGTAGGACAAGAGATAGAGATAGTTTAGGATGTCCACAGTTCCACATAGTCAGCTACACGGATCACAAACTTGTGACGTGTACGCTAGACTTAGATAAGGCACATAGGCAGGGTCCCGGTTACTGGAAACTAAACGCGTCTTTCCCGTCGAGACAGGTTTTCAGAGACCGGATTAGCACGTTAGTAAAGAGGGCTTTGACGGGAGCCATCGTCAACAACAAATGGTGGTTTTCCCTCAAGAGAGCAGTAAGGGCGGAAGCAATAAGGTATAGCAGGGCACTAGCTGTAGAGAGGAACAGAGAAGAGGGGGAGCTAGTGATAAAGTTAGAAGAGGCATTGCGAAGTGGCATCGCATCCGACGTTTTAGCGGCGAGGTTGGCCCTCGACCAACACTTCAATGCTAAACACGAAGGGTGTGCTGTCAGGGCAAGGATGCGTGCTCTGGGGAATGAAGGTGTTGGAGCCGCACGAGAGGCCCGGGTGGCGGAGGCGCAGCGGGGTAACAGAGCCACCATCCGGTCTCTGGTAGACGAACAGGGGTGCGAATTGCTCGAGCCGAGCAAGATGTGCGAGGCGTTTCAGCGGCATTTTGCCCGACTGTTCGGGAGGAGTGGCGAGCGAGAAGGCAGGGTGGACTTTAGTGCCTACCTGCACAGCTTGCCACGACTCTCGGCAAGAGAGGCGGAGTGCTGCGAAGGGGTCATCACGGCGGAGGAGGTGAGGGACGCGATGGCGGGTTGCTCGACGGACAAATCTCCGGGTTTGGATGGTCTGCCCTACGAGCTTTACAACTGTATGCCAGACTTGTTTGGAGAAGTCTTGGCGGTCGTGTACTGCAACTGGCAGCAGAACGGGAGCATTCCCGGTTTTGTGAGCCGAGGAGCGGTAACGCTGCTGAAGAAAGATCCAAACAAGGGGGACGCCATAGATAACTTTAGGCCCATCACTCTGCTCAATGCAGACATGAAAATTTTGGCCAAGGTGTTAGCCAAGCGGTTGGCGCTTGTCATCGAGAAACTGGTCGGCACGGAGCAGACGTGCGCCGTGCCGGGCCGGAGCATCCATGACAACCTCCATCTGATGCGCTACATCATAGAGAGGGTAGTTAAGGAACCTGGCATGGGTGGGGCCCTGATCAATTTGGATCAATCCAAAGCTTTCGATAGGGTAGACCATCGATACTTGGAGGCCGTCCTCGAAGCGGCCGGCTTCGGTCCCGTTTTCCGCGGCTGGATGGCTGCCTTGTACACAGGCATCCGTTCGGTTGTTCGTGTCAATGGACGTCTATCGGGACCCTTCGACATTGCACGTTCGGTTCGTCAGGGATTCCCCCTGTCGCCGCTCCTGTACGTATTGACTCTCGAGCCACTACTGCGGAAGCTGGCGACGCTGAGGGGCATCCCGCGAGAACTGGGGTGCGGGACGAGCGTGTCGGCATACGCGGACGACGTCACCGTCATAGCGTCTAGCCACGAGCACATTGAGCTTGTCGGCGAGACGCTGAAAGACTACGAAGCGGTGACGGGAGCGAAAATCAACCGGGATAAGTCGGTGGGTTTGCTGCTCGGCACCTGGAGAAGCAAGCCCATACCGTCCGGCAGCGCCTCAGTAGTGGGACGCTGGACGGACGGTCCGGTCAAGTTGCTCGGAGTCTGGTTCGGTCCGGACCTGCAAACGGAGAAGAACTGGGACGAGATAATGAGTAGGGTGGCCACTCTCTGCCGGCAATGATCCGAGAGGAAGCTGTCCCTAAAAGGTCGGGCGGAGGTGGCGAACGCGTACATCGCGTCCGTCATCGAATACCGCCTGACCGTCGTGCCTTGTCCCGATCGCGCCATCACCGAAATGGAGCGCATCCTCTTCCGCTTTTTGTGGAAAGGAAGCGTTCCGATGGTGAGGCGATCCGTTTGTTGCCAACACCCGCTGAAAGGAGGGCTGGGCATGCCGTGGTTGATGATGCGCAGACATGCGCTGAGACTGCGACATCTCCGGCTCTACGTAGACGACGGTGAGTAGGTGTGGTCGCCGTTTGTGCGACGCGCTTTCCCGCAGCTCGTCTCCATGACCGAGCTGCAGTCGTGGATCAAAAAGAGGCCGAGGAATGGCGGATGGCACCGTGAGTGTCGCGTTGCTCTGCAACAACTTTGCCGTCCCGGGTCGACCTTGAGCGGCTGCATCACAATGAAGTCATTCTATAGGGGATTAGTGGAGGGCAGGTACGACGACGATCTCGGGGCGAACCTGGGCGTCGACGAGGAATACCTGACCCGCCTGTTCAGGACGACTTTCGGGCCGGGACCTATGGACAACTTCCAGAGATCCCTGGCCTGGCAGTGTTACCGAGAGGCGCTACCCGTTCGGGATAAGGTCTATAGACACGGCTCGCGAAATGCGGGGCCGACCTGCCCGAGATGCGGTCAGAGCGATGAAACCGTTCTGCACGCACTCGTGCAGTGTCCAACCATTTCGGAGCTGTGGGCTTATGTCGAACGACTGCTGTCGCGTGTGGGACGAGTCGGTTTATCAACCGAGTCTATCGTCAATATCGTCACGCCTCCTTCCTTTAAACGGGAAGGAAGAGCTGTATTTATCGTACTTGTGGCTATGGCCAAAGAATGCATCTGGTGGACGCGTCTGAAAGGATTAGAGACAAATACTTTCCTCTCTGGTCAATCTCTCATCAACTTTTTCAAGTATCACTTGAAAAGGAAGGTGAGAGTAGAGAGGCAAGTGTTGTCTAGAAAATGTTTCGCAAAAAGATGGATACATGTAGCAAGAATGGCACGTATAAATGACGAAGCCACCTTGACCATGATTCTATAAAACGTTTTAAAATTTTGTAAACAGAGAGTTACTCACGTTTCTTGCTTAAATAAAAGAGATTTTATTTAACAAAGTGTGACGCTAAAGACCGAGTTTACCGTGGTCTTTTCGTAGGTTTTTCTTTCCACGGATAACCTCCCCATTTATTGGGAATTTTTTGTATTATTTCATATTTTTTGTAAATACCCCAAACGTTTTGCGATGTTTTTTTTTCATCGTTGTCCCCACTTTTGTTTTTTTTTTCTGCTTTGTTTTCGACCCCCTCGAAAAGAAAAACTCTACATTTGTATTTTGTCCCCTCTGTGTTGAGCCCTGTGTGGCTAATAAAGAAACCTATCTATCTATCTATCTATCTATCTATCTATCTATCTATCTATCTATTTATATATATATATATATATATATATATATATATATATATATATATATATATATATATATATATATACATATACATATACATATACATATACATATATAAATATATATACATATACATATATACACATATACATACATATATATATATATAGGGAGAGAGAGAAAGAAATTATATATATATATATATATATATATATATATATATATATATATATATAGATAGATAGATAGATAGATAGATAGATAGATACATTTCTTTTATTAGCCACACAGGGCTCAACAAAGATGGGACGAATACAATGTAGAGCTTTTCTTTTTAGGAGGGGGAAGGAAAAGAAAAGAAAAAAAGTAAGGGTGGGTGTCGATCAAAAGGGATCGTAGAAAAGAAAAAAGGGGGGAGTTCGATCAAAAGGGACCGAGAGAAAAAAAAAAGCGATCAATAGGGATCGTGTATCACAGTAATGTTCTCGTGTAAAGAGAGGGGAGGACAGTTTAGGTTTAGCCGTGGAAAGAAAAGCCTACGGAAAAGACCACGGTAACCTTGGTCAATATTGTCATTGCAGAAACTATAACAGTGAGTGACTCTCTTTTGCCTTTTTGTTTTTTTTCTGGATTTTTTTTTTGTTTTTACTCCTTTATAGTGTTATGCTCAAGGTGGCTCCGTCATTCACACGTGCCATCCTTGCTACATTCACCCATCTTTTTTTGAAGCATTCACTAGACAAGACTTCCCTTTCTACTCTCACCTTCCTCTTCAGATGATACTTGAAGAAGTTGATGAGAGATTGCCCAGAAAGGAAAGTCTTTGTCTCTAGACCTTTCAGACGCGTCCACCATACACATTCTTTCGCCATAGCCACAAGTACGATGAAAATAGCTCTTCCTTCCCGTTTAAAAGAAGGAGGCGCGACAATATTCACGATAGACTCGGCTGATAGACCGACTCGTCCCACACGCGATAGCAGTTGTTCGACGTAAGCCCACAGCTCGGAAATGGTGGGACACTGTACGAGTGCGTGCAGAACGGTTTCGTCGCTCCGCCCGCATCTCGGACAGGTCGGCCCCGTGTTTCTCGAGCCATGCCTGTAGAGCTTATCCCGAACGGGTAGAGCTTCTCGATAGCACTACCAGGTCAGGGATCTCTGGACGTTGTCCATAGATCCCGGCCCGAAGGTCGTCTTAAACAGGCGGGTCAGGTATTCCTCGTCGACGCCCAGGTTCGCCCCGAGATCGTCGTCGTACCTTCCCTCCACTAATCCACTATAGAATGCGTTAGTTGTGATGCAGTCGCTCAAGGTTGACCGGGTTGTTGGAGTTGCCGGAGAGCAACGCGACACTCGCGGTGCCATTCGCCCTTCCTCGGCCTCTTCTTGATCCACGACTGCAGTTCGGTCATGGAGACGAGCTGCGGGAAAGCCCGCCGCACAAACGGCGACCACACCTGTTCATCGTTGTCTACGTAGAGCCGGAGATGTCGCAGTCTCAGCGCGTGTCTGCGCATCATCAACCACGGCATACCCAGTCCTCCTTTTAACGGGTGTTGGCAGCAAACGGATCGCCTAACCATCGGAACACTTCCTTTCCACAAGAAGCGGAAGAGGATGCGCTCCAGCTTGGTGATGGTAGGGTCGGGACAAGGAACGACGGTTAGGCGGTAGTAGATAACGGACGCGATGTACGTGTTCGCCACCTCCGCCCGACCTTTTAGGGAAAGCTTCCTCTCGGCCCATTGCCGGGCTAGAGTGGCCACCCTTCTCGTTATCTCGTCCCAGTTCTTCTCCGTTTGGAGGTTAGGACCAAACCAGACCCCGAGCAACTCAACGTCCCACGAAGGAGGCGCTGCTTGACAGCGTCGCCAGTTTCCGCAGTAGTGGCTTGAGAGTCAACACGTACAGAAGCGACGAGAGGGGGCATCCCTGACGAACCGAACGTGCAATGTCGAAGGGTCTTGATAGATGCCCACTGACGCGAACAACCGAACGGATGCCTCTGTACAGGGCAGCCATCCAGCCGCGGAAAATGGGACCGAAGCCGGCCGCTATGAGGACAGCATCCAAGTATTCATGGTCTACCCTATCGAAAGCTTTCGATTGATCTAAATTGATCAGGGCCCCACCCATGCCAGGTTCCTTAACTACCCGCTCTATGATGTAGCGCATCAGATGGAGGTTGTCATGGATGCCCCTGCCCGGCACAGCGCACGCTTGCGCCTTGCCGATCAGTTTCTCGATGACAAGCGCCAACCGCTTGGCTAACACCTTGGCCAAAATTTTCAGGTCTGCATTGAGCAGAGTGATGGGCCTAAACTTATCTATGACGCCCCCCTTGTTTGGATCTTTCTTCAGCAGCGTTATGGCTCCTCGGCTCACAAAACCGGGAATGCTCCCGTTTTGCTGCCAGTTGCAGTACATCGCCACCAAGACATCTCCAAACAAGTCTGGCATACAGTTGTAAAGCTCATAGGGCAGACCATCCAAACCCGGAGATTTGTCCGTCGAGCATCCCGCCATCGTGTCCCTCACTTCCGCCGCCGTGATGGCACCTTCGCAGCACTCCGCCTCTCTTGCCGAGAGTCGTGGTAGGCTGTGCAGGTAGGCACTGAAGTCCACCCTGCGTTCTCGCTCGCCACTCGTCCCAAACAGTCGAGCAAAGTGCCGCTGAAAGGCTTCACATTTTGCTTGGCTCGAGCAGTTCGCGCCCCTGTTTGTCCACCAGAGACCGAATGGTGGCTTTGTTGCCCTGTTGCGCCTCCGTCACCCGGGCCTCTCGCGCGGCTCCAACACCTTCGTTTCTTAGAGCACGCATCCTAGCTCTGACAACGCACCCTTCGTGTTGGCGTTGAAGTGTTGGTCTAGGGCCAACCTCGCTGCCAAAACGTCGGATGTGATGCCACTTCTAATTGCCTCTTCTAGCTTCTTAACTAGCTCACCCTCTACTCTGTTTCTGTCTATGGCTAGTGCTTTGCTATACCTAACCGCTTCTGCTTTTATTGCTCTAGATAGATAGAGGTGTATATATAAATATATTACTGAATAATTTTACCGCCAATACCGCCAAAAACATAGATAAGGAAGAACTAAAAACTCAGTATCAAATAAACCTCACTCATAAAAGACGAAATATGTGAGTATTTCTCAGTAAATACGCGCGCGCGCACACCCACCCATACACATGGACACACATAAATATATATATATGCGAAAAATATAAGCCAATATTTACAACAGCAACAACATCAACAACAGTAATAATAACAACAATAACAACAATAACAACAATAACAACAACAACAATTATGATGATGATAATATTAATAATAATAATAATAATAATAATAATAATAATAATAATAATAATAATAATAATAATAATAATAATAAAGCTAATTTTCAGAGAATTACAGGCAGTTTTTTTTTCCCCTTTCTATGCAATAATCGTTTTGTATCTTCTTCAATGTTAAATAATGAGGGGAAAAAAAGCAGAGCAAATTTATTAACAATTTTTATTATATTTATAATGCCTGACTTCAACGTCTCTTTTATAAATTTCTGTAATTATCAATTTTTATACATTTATAGTTTCCAATTTTAATATCTTTTAAATCTTGTCTTAAGTCCAATAATATTTATTCAAATTTCTATGTAATCTTTTTTATTTATTTATTTAAAAAGTCATTTGGTTAATTTTTATATGAATTTACATTGTTACATATTTTCTCTCATCAAATGTTATTACATACATATTGTGTAGATACTTTTGTTTTTTTTTATCTCATCTAATATTTATCTATCAGCCATTATTTCTTTTCTTCCTCTCTTATTTTAGTGTTGATTATGATATTTACAGGCAAAAGAAGGCAAAAAACAACATATATATGTACATACAAAAAGAAATACACACATAGATACATATATACAAATGTCATCTATATATATATATATATATATATATATATATATATATATATATACATACGCATAAACACGCACTCACATGCACAAAAGTATAAACACATATTGTAATTGCAGTTTAAATTAGCATATTATACATTGTAGTTCTATTTGTTATAGTTGTTGTTTGTTGGTGATGTTATTGTTGATGTTGATGTTGATGTTGATGTTATTGCTATTCATCTGTGATGATTATTATTAGAGGATTAGTTAATCGTTATTGGGGACCAAACAAACGATGGTCAGAAACTGCCATGACACAAGTCAAGACAAAACATTCCTCAACACGGCCACACACACATATTTATATAAATATGTAAGATATATAAGTATCATCATCATCATCGTTTAACGTCCGCTTTCCATGCTAGCATGGGTTGGACGATTTGACTGAGGACTGGTGAAACCGGATGGCAACACCAGGCTCCAGTCTGATTTGGCAGAGTTTCTACAGCTGGATGCCCTTCCTAACGCCAACCACTCAGAGAGTGTAGTGGGTGCTTTTACGTGTCACCCGCACGAAAACGGCCACGCTCGAAATGGTGTCTTTTATGTGCCACCCGCACAAGCCAGTCCAGGGGCACTGGCAACGATCTCGCTCGAAAATCCTACAGGAGCCAGTCAGGCGGTACTGGCAACGGCCACGCTCAAAATGGTGCATCTCATGTGCCACCCGCACAAGAACCAGTCCAGGGGCACTGGCAACGATCTTACTTGGCTTGCCGGGTCTTCTCACGCACAGCCCATTTCCAAAGGTCTCGGTCCGTAGTCATCGCCTCGGTGAGGCCCAATGTACGAAGGTCTTGCCTCACCACCTCAGCCCAGGTCTTCCTGGGCCTACCTCTTCCACGGGTTCCCTCAACTGTTAGGGTGTGGCACTTTTTCACGCAGCTATCCTCCTCCATTCTCACCACATGTCCATACCAGCGCAATCGTCTCTCTTGCATCAACAACTGATGCTTCTAATGTTCAGCTTTTCTCTCAAGATACTTACACTCTGACGGGTATTCACATTGACATTACACATCCAACGGAGCATACTGGCTTCATTCCTTGCGAGCTTACGTATGTCCTCAGCAGTTACAGCCCATGTTTCACTGCCATGTAGCATGGTTGTTCGTACGCATGCGTCATACAGTCTGCCTTTTACTCTGAGTGAGAGTCCCTTTGTCGCCAGCAGGGGTAAGAGCTCTCTAAACTTTGCCCAGGCTATTCTTATTCTAGCAGCTACACTTTCAGCGCACCCACCCCCACTACTAACTTGGTCGCCCAGATAGCGGAAGCTATCGACTACCTCTAGTTTTTCACCCTGGAATGAGATAGAAGTTGTTTCCTGTTTGTTTGCAGTCTTTATTGCACCTGAACATCTGCCACAAACAAAAACTAACTTGCTAGTTAACCTGCCTTTGATGTTGCTGCACCTCTTATGTGTCCATAGCTTGCACCGGGTACATCTTATAGAGTTACTACCTACTCCTTTTCTACATACTGAGCAGGGCCATCTACCTGAAGGGGTTTGTGTTTTATCTACCTTCCTACTTATTAGGATTTTGGTTTTAGCTAGGTTGACTCTAAGGCCCTTCAATTCTAGACCTTGCTTCCACACCTGAAACTTCTCCTCTAGTTCTGATAGTGACTCCGCAATTAGGGCAAGGTCATCAGCATAGAGGAGCTCCCAGGGGCAACCTGTCTTGAACTCCTCTGTGATTGCCTGGAGGACTATGGTAAATAATAGGGGGCTGAGGACGGAACCTTGGTGGACCCCTACCTCTACCCGGAATTCATTGCTGTACTCATTTCCAACCCTCACCTTAATGGCCGCATCTCTGTACATGGCTCGCACAGCTCTCACTAGCCATTCTTCTATCCCAAGTTTCCTCATTGACCACCAGATAAGGGATCGGGGGACCCTGTCAAAGGCTTTCTCCATGTCAACGAAAGCCAGGTACAGAGGTTTATCCTTGGCTAGGTATTTCTCTTGCAACTGTCTCACTAGAAATAAGGCATCAGTAGTGCTTTTACCTGGCACGAACCCAAACTGCATCTCATCTAAATTGATTCGCTCCCTAATTAGTTGGGCTATGACCCTCTCTGTAACTTTCATAACCTGATCTAACAGCTTGATGCCTCTGTAATTATTTGTATCTAAAGCGTCCCCTTTACCTTTGTAGCAGTTGACTATGATGCTGCTACACCAGTCATAGGGTATGACTCCTTCGTGTATCACCTGGTTCGTAATACGGGTGACTAGGCTATAGCCAACACTGCCAGATATTTTGAGCATCTCTGCAGTGATTCCTGATGGGCCGGGGGCTTTCCCGGTCTTCATACTCTTAATTGCTTTATCTACCCTGGTACTATCAACTCGGATAGCTGGTCCCTCTATTGGGTCGACATAAGGCAGGCTCTCTTTCTCCCATTCATTCTCTTTATTAAGCAATCTATCGTAGTGGCATCTCCAGACCTCTTTCTTTGCATCCTCATTTAATGCAAGCGTACCATCATCCATGCGAACACATTTCTCTCCTACAACATCACTATTCTCTCTCCTACACTGTCTTGCAACACGAAATACCTCGAGTCTTTGGTCCTCACGGCGCAGAACATTGGCAAATCTTTCCTTATCTGCTTCCCCTCTGGCTAAATAAACCTGTCGCCTAGCCTCCCTTCTGGCACATTGGTACAATTCCCTGCTACCACTGTTCTTCCAGTCCTTCCAAGCTTGTTTCTTTTGTCTAATAGCCCTGTCTACCTCCTTGTTCCACCACCACGTTACTCTGGGTTGGGAGGGGACCTTACACCACCCACAAATCTGGTCGGTGGCTTTCAACAGGTTGTCCCGCAGAAATCTCCAATTGTCTTCCACGTTGTATGATGCTATATCCCCTTCTATTTCGTTAAATGCTTCAAGTAACTTGTCTCTAAGTCTCTGTCCGTTTGCAGGGTCTTTAAGCTTCCACACCCTTCTTCTCCAAGCCTGTCTAATTCTGGGCACCCATTTTGCCTTGATCCCAAAGTCGCTAACTACTAATCTATGTTGTGGGGTACATTCTTCGCCAGGGTAGGTTTTGGCATTTATAAGCCGCCCTCTTTCCCTATTTCTGGCGAGGATGTAGTCGATTTGGCTAGAGTGTCTGCCGGAGCGGTAGGTGACTAGGTGACTGGCAGGTTTCCTGAAGTTGGTATTGCAGACCATAAGATTGGTTGCATCACAGAACTCCAGCAGTCTGGTTCCCTCCTCGTTGCGGGAACCGAAGCCATAGCCTCCATGTATGCCATGGAAGCCCCCAGCACGACGTCCGACATGACCGTTGAAGTCTCCAGCCACAAAGAGAAGGTCCCTGTCACTCGTCGACGAGGTAGTTTGCAAGAGGGTGTCATAGAATTGGTCTTTCAGACCATCTGGTAGCCCAGGTTGAGGTGCATAGGCTGAGATGACAGTAGCTAATCTATGATGAAGCACTAGTCTGATCTTAAGTACTCTGTCACTTACTCTAACGACCTCGATTACCTTATCCACCCATTTCTCCGCTAGAAGTATTCCTACGCCCCCGACCCCGTCAGTGTTCCCTGCCCAGAAAATCTTGTACCTGTGTTCTTTGCCTGTGAGGAACCTTGCAGAACCTCCTCTCCATCTTACTTCCTGGATGCAGCACATATCTACGCATCTCCGTTCAAGCATCTCAACAATTTCACCAGATCTACCTTTCAGCGTGCCGACGTTGAGAGTGCCAATCCTAACAGTATGGGTGTTGGGGGTGTGGGCCTGTAGCCTGGGAAGGGGAAAAGCAGTGTCGTGTACCTGAAAAGAAAACTTGCAATATATATATATATATATATATATATATATATATATATATATATATATATATATATAAATATGATGGGCTTCCTTCAATTTCTGTCTACCAAATCCACTCACAAGGCTTTAGTCGGTCCGAGGCTATAGCAGAAGACACTTGCCCAAGGTGCCACACAGTGGAACTGAACCCGGAACCATGTGGTTCGTAAAACCTACTTACCACACAGCCAAATATTTGTAGAAGTATGTAAAAATATGTATATACATGTATATGTGTGTGTGCATATATATATATATATATATATATATATAGATATATATATACATATATACATATATATATATATAAATATATATATATATATATATATATATATATATATATATATATATATATATATATATATATATATATACATACATATATGTATATATATATATATATATATATATATATATATATATATATATATATATATATATATTTATTTATTTATTTATTTATTTATGTATAAATTTATTTATTTATGAATATATTTATTTATGTATGGATAGATGGATGGACAGATATAGACATGCTTTAATCAATATCTGTGCATAAATACACGCAACACTGAGTATATGTTCGAATCGGCCTACACATACTTCTACATCTATCAATCAATCTAAAGACACATTGATCATTCGCAGTATGGTATAGATCTTCAGACAGTGATATGAAAAGCCTGAAGTCATGTACACTCACAAACACATTCACTAACACACACACACACACACACACACACATACATACATAATACATACATACATACATACATATATAAATATGTATATATAAATGTATATATATATATATATATATATATATATATATATATATATATATATATATATATATATATATATATATGTATGTATATATATATATATGTGTGTGTGTGTGTGTGTGTGTGTGTGTGTGTGTGTGTATTTCATTGTGTTCCTTCCTGTTGAAGAGCGTCGACTTGAAACGTAAAAGACTTTCTCACTTTCTCGAGCGTCAATCTAATACACTTGCTCGTTTTTTTATACACCTGTCTTCGTCTTTTGTTTTTCTGTAAATTTGAACTATATATATATATATATATATATATATATATATATATATATATATATATATATATATATATATATATATATGCCTTCATATACGCACATTTCATTAACAATGATTATTAGTTACATATTGTTCATGAAATAATCAAGATGTATTACAAATCGTCAGAGACATAATATGCTTATGAGTAACATAATGGATTGTAGAATTCTTTGCAGAAGTAACCATCGTGGAGGGTTGTCATATCCACAATGGTTAATTCTCCCAAGGATTTCACGGATGGGTAATGTTACTTATAATGGTTACACGTCTCTGAGAATAAGCAACTTATGTATAGCCGAAAGATTGCACATTCATTTTAGATCCAAGAATTCCACCACACTTCTTAATACCAGATCAACAAATGCATGTATATGGACTAATATATTTTGGCGAGCCGGAGGGTACCACTCACTCCAGATTGAGCAGTTGTCTTGTAGAACTTCGATCCCACTCCGTTGAATTTGTCTACAGCAAAATAGTTTATTTATGACCTGAATAATGCCAAACACATGCTGAAGGACAATTTAATACCAGACTTGGATGAAGGTGACATTTTTCAGCATGACGGAGCTCTATGCCACAGATCTTGTGCAACACAACAGAGTTTGGCTAATGAAGGGGTTACCGTATTAAAAGATTGGCCAGATCAGAGCATTGACTTAAAAATCATAGAGCACATGTGGACAGAACTAAATACAAGAGCACGTCAGAGGAATTCACGCAATCTTGAAGAATTGTAAGGGCTCAGCCATAGTAAATGGCATCTAATACCTATGAAGATGATGAAGGATTTGCATGCATCTCTTCCCAGGCGCATTGAAGCAATTATTCAAGCTAAGGGAATCCAACTTCTTGAAATGAACATTATGTAATAAATTTTCATTATAGTCATTTTTTTTGTTTTAAAACATTGTATCTTGATTGATTTATGTGAGGTGGTCGAAAACTCTTGCACGGCCATTTTTTTTGTGGTCGTCTTGCATCTTCCCATCACATTCAGAATCCCTACTGCAAAATATAATGATTAGGTATGGAAATGATTCCAACAGGGCCAATGTTTCATCTCTAAAAAAACGCAATGCGAAACATCCACTTATAAGTCGGAAATTTGCAGAAATTTACAATAGTTTAAAGTGACCGAAGATTTTTGCACGTTATTGTATGTACATATACGTATATAGCTTTACGTAATACTCGTTCAATTAACTGAGCACAGTGCACACTGGAAATAAAACGCAGGCTAATGGAGTGTATCGTGTTATTTACTCTAAATTTATACCTGAAGAACTCTCGTAGGAAAGACGCAGGTGTACGTGTGTAGCGTTTAATATTTTAATCAAATTACATATACATAGGCATACATCATCGATGTATTATATATATATATATATATATATATATATATATATATATATATACAGGGGAAGTCAAAATTTATCCGGACTTTCTCCATAACATACTTATTATTGTTACACTGCCTTCTGCCCATGCGTGCTAATAGTTGGTACTATTATGGTCATGTGATCGAAGTTTGAGCCTGATTGCGCCATTTTTCCTTCTGGTTTTACTGTGTAAGCATAGCTGCTCCATTAGTAACATGCACCAAAGAACATCAAAGATCAGTGATCCGATGTCTGTTGTCGGAAGTTTCAGATGCTGAAATTCATCGAAGGCTTTTAGCACAATTGGTTAATGGTTTCAAAGGTCTGAGCGGCCGTGTTGAGCGTGCATTGTCATGCAACAACAAATATTTTCTTCGACATTTGGTGCAAATTGCTGGCTTCAGTTTGCTCGCCAGCAAAGCACTGTATCTTGCACTGTTCGTATATCTCTTTTTCATCTAGTCTTCTAATATAGCCCCGTCAGAGTCCCAAAAAGGGTTAGCATCACTCTTCCCATGGAAGACTGAATTTTGAATTTCTTCGAAGCTGGTGAGCCAGGATGTTGCCATTCCATACTCTGTCTTTTGGATTCTGCCCTGTAATGATGGACCCGCGTTTCATCACCTGTGACTATTCTGTTCAAACATTCTCATCTCTTAAATATAGAACTGAACGAGAAAGCTGTTCTACTGAATTTTTTTATTTTCAACATTAATTGAAGCAAAGGTAATGCACTTTATTAGAAACATAATAACAAAACGATTAATGTGAGACACAAGAAGAAAAGAAAACCGGACGATGAGGAAAGAAGTCAGTGAAAATGTTACTTTTGCGTGGCGAAAGATTTCAACGTATCAATCAACAATGAAGTAAGTAATTGATTAAAGAGCGATAATAAATCGAACTGTAATTGTTGTTGATATTAAGGCTTTCAACGTACAGC
>NC_142930.1:128058225-128063225 GCF_046866305.1 Octopus bimaculoides | reverse complement strand
TTGTTTCAGTTTATCGTACTTCAATACGAAAGACACTCCACAACATTCTGACTCAATAATCCAATATTGCCTCAGACTGACCCCAGACTTCATTCTTTGTAATCCTAGTACTTATTCAATCGGTCTCTTATGCCGAATCGCTAGTTTGCAGGGAAGTAAACACACCAACGTCGGTTGTCACGCGATGGTGGTGGGAAGCACATACAGACACCAAGACACACACACACACACACACACACACACACACATACATATATATATATATATATATATATATATATATATATATATATATATAAACAAATAGTAACTGAGTATATGCATATATACGTACAGGTATGTGCATACCGACATCCACCTGTATGTTTAGGTGCATATCTGGGTACAGGACATTGGACGCATCGTTAAAACGGCTCTTCCCATGGACCGCTAATTAAATTTGTATACACAAATTAAACCTTGCCATGGAGGAATGTAGTGGCGGACAAAAAACAAGACAGGAAAACAAACAGAAAGGGCTATACGGCCAGACGGGAAAAATTATGTGTGTATGAACGCTGTGAGGCACGAACTTGAAAGTGGGGACGAAGTAAGTTCGCGTGTTTGCTCGGTGATAGCCAAGGAAGAAAAGGATTATTGACCGGAAGCATGTGACCATGCCGGTGTAAGCGGAAGAGAGAGAGTGGTAGAGGGAGAAACAAAGGGAGGAAGTAGAAGAATAGGTGAGCAACGAGAGGAAAAGAGGAAGAGAGGAAGTACGAGGGGGGAAAAAGAGATACGTAGTAGTAATAGAGGAAGAACGAGAGGGGTAAAGAGAGATACGTAGTAGTAAACAGAGGAAGAACGAGAGGGGGAAAATGATAGAGGAAGAGAAAGAGAAAGAGATAGAGTAGCGTCGGAAAATATAAAGTTGTGATAACTACTTGCAAATTGGTGACGCTGCGTTCGGTCATGTAAAAACAAATAGTAAATGAGTATACGCATATATACGTACAGGTATGTGAATACCGACATCCACCTGTATGTATAAGTGCATATCTGGGTACAGGACATTGGACGCATCGTTAAAAGGGCTCTTCCCATGGACCGCAAATTAAATTTGTATACACAAATTAAACCTTGCCATGGAGGAATGTAGTGGCGGACAAAAAACAAGACAGGAAAACAAACAGAAAAGGCTATACGGCCAGACGGGAAAAATTATGTGTGTATGAACTTGAAAGTGGAGACGAAGTAAGTTCGCGTGTTTGCTCGGGGATAGCCAAGGAAGAAAAGGATTATTGACCGGGTGCTTCTTTCACTTTCCGTCTACCAAATCCACTAACTAGGCATTGGTCAGCCTGAGGCTATAGCAGAACACACTTGCCCAAGGTACCACACAGTAGGACTGAACCCGGAACCATGTGGTTGGGAAGCAAGCTTCTTATCACACACCTACGCCTGCGCCTATATATACACACACACACACACATATATATATATATATATATATATATATATATATATATATATATATATATATATATATATATATATATATATATATATATATATATATATATATATATATATATATATATATATATATATATATATATATATATATATATATATATATATATATATATATATATATATATATATATATATATATATATATATATATATATATATATATATATATATATATATATATATATATATATAGGCGCAGGAGTGGCTGTGTGGTAAGTAGCTTGCTTACCGACCACATGGTTCCGGGTTCAGTCCCACTGCGTGGCACCTTGGGCAAGTGTCTTCTACTATAGCCTCGGGCCAACCAAAGCCTTGTGAGTGGATTTGGTAGACGGAAACTGAAAGAAGCCCGTCGTATATATGTGTGTGTGTGTATATATATATATATATATATATATATATATATATATATATATATATATATATGTGTGTGTGTGTGTGTGTGTGTATGTTTGTGTGTCTGTGTTTGTCCCCCCAACATCGCTTGACAACCGATGCTGGTGTGTTTACGTCCCCGTAACTTAGCGGTTCGGTAAAAGAGACCGATAGAATAAGTACTAGGCTTACAAAGAATAAGTCCTGGGGTCGATTTGCTCGACTAAAGGCGGTGCTCCAGCATGGCCGCAGTCACATGACTGAAACAAGTAAAAGAATAAAAGAATATATATATATATATATATATTAAGTATATTAAGTTTCAGCTTAGAGCTGCGGCCATGCTGATGCACCACCGTGTTGCTACACTGTTATTACAGGGAGCCTCTTACAATATGTGGCACTTGGTGAAAAATGGAGTTTGATTTAGCAACCCTCATTTGCACCTCCTGCCGCAAGGTAGGTTCATCTGGGACCCTCGATAGGAAGAGGTCCAGCTTTGATTTAAAAACTCCTACATCTACTTTGTGCATATTCCTCAGGCTCTTTGGGAGAATATTAAAAAGCTGTGGGCCCCTGAATCCCAAGCTGTTGCAGTAACTGGTCCTGAAGCGCGATGGCATTGCTGGGATCTTTGGCACTATGCAGTGTCGTCCCGTTCTGGCATTGCTGTAGCTTTCAATGCCAAAATTTGGCACAATTCCTTCCAGGATCTTCCAGATGTATATTACTGCATACCTCTCCCGCCTTCTCTCCAGGGAGTAGAGTCTTAGCTGTTTCAGCCTTTCCCGGTAGCTGAGCAGTTGCAAAGAGACAATCTTCTTTGTGAATCTCCTCTGGATTGCTTCAAGGTCTGCTGTTAATTTCAGACTGGTGGGTGACCACAGCTGTGAGCAGTAATCCAGGCGGCTGAGGACGAATGTCCTCCAGAGGATCATCATGGTTTCCTTATCTCTGGTTCTGAATGTTCTCAGGATCCATCCAGCCAATCGTCTGCACTTTGTTGCCATTCTGGTAATGTGCACTTGGAAAGAGGTATCATCACTCATGTCGATACCCAGGTCTTTCACTGATTTAGGCTCTGGGATTGAAATTCCCTGTGGACCAGTGTACTCTGTAAGTTTAATATTCAGTTTTGGACGTTGGTAGCGCAAGGCTTGGAATTTTTCAGCATTAATCTGCATATTATTGTCCTCAGCCCATCTGTAAACTGAGTCCAATTCCTGCTGCAGGTGTGCAACATCACTGGAGTTCTGTATTTTCTGCGAGACTTTTGTATCGTGTGCGTAGCTTGCAAGAGTGGCTATCCGAGCACTTGAAGGCATATCTGAGAGAGCGACTATAAAAAGCAATGGTCCCAAGACAGTGCCCTGTGGAACACCGCTCATTATTTGTGTTCTCACAGAGGTGGCTCCATTAGTCACTACTGCCTGACTTCTATCATTCAGAAAGTCATGTAACCACTCTCCAAGTTTTCCAGCTATGCCAAGATCACGCAGTTTGTGGCATATCACACCATATATATATATATATATATATATATATATATATATATATATATATATATATATAAGGATAAGATCGATATTTAAAATATTGATTTTATCAAGTGGCCAGCATGGGAATAAAAACCATCAAAGGTAACAATTATTTAAAATTATAATATAGGGTATCTAAGAGATACCGCCACGCTGAAAAATAGCAGTCAAATCTCGACTAGAGTCAAGATTTGACTGCTATTTTTCAGCGTGGCGGTATCTCTTACATATATCCATATATATATATATATATATATATATATATATATATATATATATATATATATATATATGTGTGTGTATATATATATATATATATATGTGTGTGTGTATATATATATATATATATATATATATATATACATATATACATATATATACAATACATGACATGTGAGTGTATATTTATACATATGTGTGTGTGTGTGTTTGTGGCGTGTGTGCGTGTATGTGTGTGCATGTATGCATATACAATATGCATATATATATACATACATATGCATTTATATGTATACACTCATATCTATGCATATATAGTAGTGCTGGTGTGTGTGTGTGCGTGTATGCGTATGCATGTACGTGTGCGTGCGTGCGTGCGTGCGTGTGTGTGTGTGTGTGTGTGTGTGTGTGTGTTCGTGTGTGTGCGTATGTGATATTCTCATGTATATATATTTGTGCGCTTCAGTGCTTCTATATGTCGGAGGTTCTGAATGAATACAACACCAAACATGTATATGCGCGTGAGTTTGTACGTACAGATGTACACAACCACATCTATAGCAATATAGAAATGTCTGTGTGTGTTATGCATGTAAGTATATATTTATACATACGGACATGCCAACCAATGCATGCTAGGGTGCGCATAGGTATGTAAGATTAATTTTTCATTCTTAGCGTGCAAACTAGTTGTATGAAAAATGTAAATATATTGCTTAAAATCCCAATGCAAGGTAAGTCCTATAAGCTGACACAAAACCTTTTGTAGTGGAATCTAATATGAATACAACAGAGGAACATCTATAAAATGTGAGGAAATGAAGGGTGAAGAAAGTAGAAATTGAAAATAAGAATGGTAAAAAATAAAAATGCATAAACATAGTTTGTAAACAAAGAAATTGCAATTCTTAGTAAGCATATACATAGAGACATTGACTTATATACATACATATATATATATATACATATGCAAATATATACTTATACATACATATTTATGTATATATATATATATATATATACATGTATGTAAGTAGCCATATGTAAATTGATTCATACAAGTAAAACAAGCGGACGAAGAATTTCAATACTGTTCGTATGTTAAAAGGCATATTTCTTGTACGTACGCCCGTTTCGTTACACATGTATGCATTTATATGTATGAGTATTTATACATGTATAACGCATATACACACTCGTGTATGTGCGTGTGTATATGCATTTCAAGATATATCTGTATAAGCTGAAAATAAGATTGCAGCAGGAAAAACAGCACGTGCTGTCAATAACCGTTTGAAAGGATACGCACTACTTGAAACGAGAGTAAAATCAACTGAGCACAAGAAAACAAAT
>NC_142930.1:128053225-128055725 GCF_046866305.1 Octopus bimaculoides | reverse complement strand
AACTGACAGACAGACAGACAGACAGACAGACAGACAGATAGATAGATAGATAGATAGATAGATAGATAGATAGATAGATAGATAGACAAACTGACAGACAGACAGATAGATAGATAGGCAGACACACAGACAGACAGACAGACAGACAGAAAGATAGATAGATAGATAGATAGATAGATAGATAGATAGATAGATAGATAGATAGATAAATAGATAGAGAAAAAGAGACAGACAGACAGACAGACAAACAGACAGAACTCATTATATTATGCTTTATAGCAGAGATTCAGTGCTAAGAATTTTGTCCAGTATAAGTTTCATGAAATGTATTATGCAGTGTCTCGGTGCGCATCTATTGAATCCGTTCAATATGCTTATAGAAATACAAGAATGTTATAAACATGAACCTTTCTACACAGATATTGATATCTCAGATTTTGTGCAATGCGTTCCTCGTCAATGAAGCACAAATGGTTTGTAGTCTAACAGATCTATTTCGATCAATTTGACAATCCTCACTACCGTATCTTTATCCCCTCCAGACGAATAAATCAGATTTGCCAGCCAACAAAATTCTTTCTGTCTTGAAGACGAACGCATACTTTAACCTACTTTTCAAAATTTACCAATCTGTCAATATTCGGAAGCGCGAAATAAAGAAGCATGAACTTCGCAGTCTCTCTGCAAAACCCATGCATTTTCGACCTTTTATTTAAATCATTTTCGTTTTGAAATATTCTTTTTCAACTCGTTCAAAGAAAGTTAGCAGCACAGACAACGAAAATTGCAATGTCCGTAAGGTATGGAATGACTTAGTTTCTAACATTAAAAATTAAAAGCAACATAGTCTTCTTTCTCTTAGTGACAATACAGTATCATATTTTCTTTTAGGTTTCTTAAACTTATAAAGTCGTAAAACCTTATTATAAAAGAATTCTCCAGGCCAATATACTGTCTGAGAACAATAGTACTGTTAAAATGAAATTTAACATAGTACATCTAAATTTTCGAAAGACAATTACATAGGCCAGGGTCACCAAACTTTTTTCACAGCAGGTCAAATAACTGAGAGAATGACAAGTGCGGACCGCATAACCATTTTGTTCTATACAATACAGTGAATACACAAAAAATAAAGATAACCAACATATTTACTTACCAAAAAGTTATCAAAGAAGGCGACGTTAGCAACAAGATAGTTTTATCACACCCAGTGTGCACATATCCGAATCTCATAAACTAAAGAGCAAAAAAAGGTTTGTAAGATTTGTGAAACTGGCGTTTAGCTTTTAAGGCATCATCAATATTTGCTTTGGAATTGCTGCATCCAACCAAGAGAATTGCTTTCAAATGTTTATCAGTCAATCTTGTTCGATGGGCTGACATCACACACTTCATTTTTGAAAATGTTTGCTCACAGATATAAGTTGTTCTAAACACTGATGCCATACTGGAGGCAAATGCGTAGTTTGGTGACCCTTGACTTAGACAAATAAAACCAAAAGACTGCGTTTTAGCGTAAAACGTTTGAAGAAACTAAGTTCTTAGAATAATATCCTCCTTCCTGTTCCTACCAAAAAAGAAAATTAAAATACTCTTTCCCAGGTTCGTGAAAAAATTATCTTGCATGAAACCAGTCTCTGGTGTAAAAAATTCTGGGGGTCGCTGATATGTAAGAAGGGATCGTACATGTACATAAGTGCATCAGTATACAAACACTCACACACACATACATATACATACATATGTGTATATATATATATATATATATATATATATATATATATATATATATATATATATATATATACACACACATGCATCAACAACGGTAGCGGTTGAATCCATCAACGGTAGCGGTTAAGTCCATCATTTCGTTTATTGCAGCAGCTTCCAAGCTTCACCACTAAATCAGTTCTCAACTAATTGCAAACTGTTAACAGTTTTAAAGAGGACATCTCCTCAGCTACAATTTGGCATAAATAGTTTGAGTTTTGGTTCAGTAGAAAAAAAATTACACCAAAATATCTGCGACCTCAAGGGGGTAGTAAGGCACCTATTCATCTTCAATTAGCATATTTTTTTAATTTTAAAATGAATGTATACTTTTTTTAGGCTTAAATGATAGAAAAATGCATGAGAAATTCAGAATCGTTAGTCGCATTGAACAAAAATTAGTAGAAAAATGTTATGAGGTGAAATATCATGAAATTCATTGTCAGTAAGTGAGGAAGTAAGAAGTAACGCCCCAAGCAATAATGTTAAGATGAGAATCTATTTCTAAAATGAATGTTCATATTCTAACGCGGCGATTTGGCAGAAACGCTAACGCTCCGAGTGAAATGCATAACGGTATTTGTCTGTCTTTTCGTTCTGATTTATTTTACCTTATACTATATATTATACATATTATATATGTGTGTGTGCGTGTGTGAGAGTGTTTATGTATATGTAGGCATATATGTCTATATCTTTCTATCTATCTATCTATATTTATACA
>NC_142930.1:128023225-128048225 GCF_046866305.1 Octopus bimaculoides | reverse complement strand
GCTGTAAGTTTGAATGTTCGTAGCGTTTTAATTTTATTCACTGCTTTGAACATTCAAACTTACAGCTTCTATTTTGAACATTTTAATTTAAAACATTAAAACATTTTAATTATAAGTATGAATATAAATATAGTTAGTTAGATAGATAGATATCGACATATATACCTACATATACATAAACACACACTCACTCACACACACACACACACACACACACACACACAGATACACACACACACACACATATAATATATAATATAATATAAAATAAATATCGAAGATGGAGACGAGTGCCAGCGTCACATGTGGCAGTCTTAACAATTGCTGGGGGATCTCTCGACATGAAAACAATGGTAGCCTTGTTGACAACAAAATAAAGTACATATACATAAGTATATACTGGAAATTGGTGCTTCTAATTGTTTGAGAATTCCCAATTCTTGAGGTTCTTAGATTTTATTTTCGTCAGGTTTTTTTGACAGCGAAAATGAAGTAAATTACAGTTCAAACGAAATTAGAAACAACACTCTCGCTCCATTTCTTTCCTTCTCTCTCTCCATTTCTCTCTAGCCGTTTTTCTCTCCTCTTTTTTCTCTCCTCTCTTTCTCACTCTATCTCTCTTTTCGTCTCTCTCTCTCTCTCTATCTATCTATCTATCTATCTATCTTTCTCCCCCCCCTCTCTCTCTCTCTCTCTCTCAGTATCTGTTTTAATCTTTGTCCCTAAATTTGTCGCGCCTCTTTCTTTTCTTCCGCATTTGTGAATTTCTTTCTTTCTTACTCTCTTTTTCCCTCTCCCCTCTCTGTCACTTTCTCTGTCTTTCTCTCTCTCACTCTACATCTCTCTTTCTTTCTCTCGTCAAATTCTCACTACCTCTTTCATTTTCTCTCATTCCTTTCTCTTTTTTCCTTTCTCTCAGCACGCATTTCTCTCTCTCTATCTTATCCTCTCTTTCCCTCTCTCTCTTTCTCTCTCTTCCAATTTTCCACCTTCTCTCTCTCTCTCTCTCTCTCTCTCTCTCTTTCGCTCTCTTCCTCTCTCTTCCACTCTTCCTCCCTTTCACTCCCCCCCTCTCTCTCTCTCACATTATCTCCATTGGTTCGATTTTTTTTTTGCTTTCCTTTAGCAAGTATTGCCCTTTCTTTTTCCAATACTTAAATACTTATGGCCCTTCCAATACTTATGGCCCTTATGAAAGATCTTTCAAGGCCATAGAAAACCAGGCTTTCTTTTCTTGCTTTTTGCTTCTTCACTATATACACAGACAAGGTTGGTCTGTGCAACAAATACCGCAAGAATTATATTTTACCATACATTCTAAATGTTCAAAGACTGAGAAAGAATTAGAAATTACTTGTTAATACACAGATATATCTCCTTTCTTTTCTTCGCAAGTTTTTGTTTATATTTTTCGCTATTTTCTTAAACAGTTTATTTTAAATGTATTGTAACGTTTATATAGCTATTTGTTTTAATTTGTTTTTTTTTTTCTAAATCTATCATTGCGTGGAAATGATTTATTACTTAAAGACGTTTGTGACAAATGGCAGCCACCACCACTACCAGCCAACACGAAAAGGATATTAACATTGACATGTATGTGTGTATACATGGCATCTATATATACACACGTGTGTATGTGTATATGTGTGTATGTATATATATATGTGCTTATATATGTATATATATATATATATATATATATATATATATATATATATATATATATATGTATATATATATATATATATATATATATATATATATATATATGTATGTATATATATGTATATATATATGTATGTATGTATGTATATATATATATATATATATATATATATATATATATATATATATATGTATGTATGTATATATATATATATATATATATATATATATATATATATATATATATATATATATATATAAACATAGATATATAAACATAGATAGATATGCATATATATATATATATATATATATATATATATATATATATATAGAGAGAGAGAGAGAGAGAGAGAGAGAGAGAGAGTGTGTGTATATATATATGTATATATATATATAAACGTGGAGTATATTTATATATATATATATATATATATATATACTCCACGCTTATATTAGTGAGAAAAGTAAATTCATTTATTATTACTTCGTGATTTACCTCGTAAAACATGTTTCGTTTTAGCTGATTTTAATTAAGACGGATCATTAAATATGCAAGTTAATTAACTCCACTACCTTCTGCTATATACTTTATTGAACGAGCATACGAATTAAATTTACTTTTATTTACTCCTACCACTCACACTTCACGTCTCTCCCCACCATACATACACACATTACAAGATATTTGTTACATTTCGTCATATGAGTTACGCCATGTTTACTGAGCATAATGGGAACTTTAAAGTGATACTGGCGTAATTTGGATCAGATTCTGAACGACCGGTGCCATGAAACTACCCGGATACCATGGTGAACTTTTCGATATCTAAGCAAGGAAATATATCGTGTATACTAATGTATTGGGGTGAAATATCCTTTATTTTTTTTTTTTTGTGTGTGTGTTTGTCCTCCACTACTGCTTGATAACCAGTCTTGTATTTATCTATCTATCTATCTCTATTCCCGAGCGTTAAGCTAATACATCTTAGGCTCTTCATTTGATTTTTTTAATCTCTAATTAAAAATAAATAATATTGCTTTATATTTAAGATTCACTTCTTTAAAAAGGTTTCTCAATGTCAACTTCCGGTACGGACTTGAAAAAACGGCGACGTCTCTCACTCTCTACTACGATCAAATGCTGAAACACATATTTACGAAGTTCATAAATTTCAATATTCCGTACAAGATAGTTTTTAACGTGCTTTTATTTATACGATTTTTGGGCGTTCCATGTTCATCTCATATATTCTCACTCTCTCTCTCATTCACACGTTAATTTCCGTAAATAAATTTTCTATTATTTTTTTTTTTTTTTTGCCACATGTGTGTTTCTGTATGTGTGTGAGTGAAGGGGTGTGTTGTGATATCTACGTACATACATAAATACATATGCATACATCTTTTCTGAGGGTATATTTGCACGTGTGTGTGTGAGAGAGAGAGACAGACAGACAGACAGAGAGATGTTTCAGTGACTCTCTCTCTCTCTCTCTCGCATACGTACAAGAAATGTATGACTATTTATGTATGTACGTATAATTGTCGACACACCCCTTCACTGGCTCTGTCTCTGTCTCTGTCTGTCTGTCTGTCTGTCTGTTTCTCTCTCTCTCTCTCACACACACACAGCACACACGCGCACACGCGCATACACACGTGTGTCTTTGTAAATATGTTTGTATATATTTATGTATGTCTGTGTTTGTAAGAGACAGAGTGTGAGTGAGTCAAGGGGTATGTTGTCATATGCATCCATCATTTTTGGATGTATGTGTGCGTGTGTATGTGTGTGAGACAGAGTGAGAGAGCGGTGTGTATGTAGTACTAGCAGAGGCACCCGGCGTTGCTCGGGAATGAAATTGTTGCTTATATACTTGAAGAAAAAAAGGCAAAATATGCTGTATAGAAATTTGAGAGGACATTCTGTAGATGGACTCTCAGATAAATTATGGCTGGGCGCCTCTCATGAATGGGGAAAATTTAAGATGTGCCAAAAAGCCTCATTGGTACTTGGAAACTTTTACGAAAATTAAAATGGGGATTAAATGAAAAAAATGATTTACGTGAATATCCTCACAATAGTAATTGAAATAAATGGCAATTGTGGAACCCCCCACGCACGCGCGCGCGCATACACACGTGAGTCTATGTAAATATGTTTGTATACATTTATGTATGTGTGTGTTTGTAAGAAGAGACGGAGTGTGAGTGAGAGAGAGAGGTTTGTTGTCATGTATACGTACATGCATAAATATACATACATCTTTGGATGTATGCATATGACAACACAGCTCTTGACTCACTCGCACTCTGTCTCTTACAAACACGCACGCGCGCGCATACACACGTGTGTCTTTGTAAATATGTTTGTATACATTTATGTATGTGTGTGTTTGTAAGAAACAGAGTGTGAGTGAGTCAAGGGGTCTGTGTGTGCGTGTGTATATGTGTGAAACAGAGTGAGAGAGCGGTGTGTATGTAGTATTTACTCTCTCTCTCTCTCTCTCATACACACTCACACACACACTCACACACAAAATAGAGAGTGAAGCTTTTTGCCGTTGTTACGTCAATACCGGAAGTTGACATTGAGGAACATTTTTAAAGAAGTGAATCTTAAATATAAAGCAATATTATTTATTTCTAATTAGAGATAAAAAAATCAAATGAAGAGCCTAACATTTGTCCGAGGTCAAATTATTCACGCATCACAAGTATGGAAGCATTTGGTGAAGTCGATTACATACACATCTCTGTTTTATATATTGTATAGATTTACTCTCTCTCTCTCATACACACGCACACACACACACACACACACAAAGATGTATGCATATACGTATACATCACAACAAACCTCTCTCTCTCTCACTCTCTCTTTCTCTCTCTGTCACACACGCACACACACACTTCCATTTTATCTGATGTGTGATACTCTATGTGTGTGCGTGCGCGTGCGCGTGCGTGTGTGCTTTCGTGCGTGCGTGAGGGGTTCCACAATCGCAATTTATTTCAATTACTCTTGTGAGGATATTCACGTAAATCATTTTTTTCATTTAAGCCACATTTTAATTTTCGTAAAAGTTTCCAAGTACCAATGAGGCGTTTTGGCGCATCTTCAATTTTCCAATTCATGAGAGGTGCCCAGTCATCATTCATCTGAGAGTCCATCTACAGAATGTCCTCAGATTTCTATACAGCATATTTTGCTTTTTTCCTTCCAGTATATAAGCAACAATTTCATTCCCGGGCAACGCCGGGTTGCTCTGCTAGTATGTATATATTTGTGTGTGTATGTATATATATATACATATATATATATATATATATATATATATATATATATATATAAACAATATAAACAATATAAGAGTGTATGCATATATATGTACATGTATGTATATACGTTCATCCACATGTACATATAGATACATAACTGGGTACATGACGTGGCAAAAGAACAAGGACAAAAATGGTAAACAAGGTGCAACAAACAAGCAGGCCACATAGAAACATCCCTTTCATCAGCTGCCACCATTAAAACTCCGGCGTTTCGAAGAATTAAGGCAGTACGCATCGTTAAAATGGTTCTTCCCACGAACACAAATTAAATTGTTTTCGTGGAGGGTAGTGGCGGACGGAAAACAAGACAGGAAAACGAAACGGTGAAATAAACAAACAAAAAGGCTGTACAGCCAGACGTGAAGTGTGTATGTCTCGAACGCTGTTAAGCGCGTACAGGAGGGGCAAAGAAGTATGTGCGAGCTTGGTGATTCCAAGAACGAAAAGAAATAGCAGCCGCACACACGTGACCAAAGCTGTTTGAAGAGAAAGAGTAGCGGAGGGAAAAGGAGGGGAGGAAGTAGGATAAAAGTGAGCAACGAGAGGTAGAGAGAGAGAGAGAGAGAGATAGTAGTAGCAACGGTGAGAGGCGAAGGACGAGTAACAAGAGATAGAGAGAGAGAGAGAGAGAGAGAAGTAGTGACAGGTAGAGGCGAAGAACAGTAGAGGGAAGAATGAGAGGGGGAGATAGAAATAGAGAGAGTCGCGTTAGAAAAATAGTTAAAACTTACTGTATAAAGGTAACGCGTGCGTTCTGTCGTGATGCAAACAATATATGAGTATGTGTATATATATGTACATGTATGTATATACGTTCATCCACATGTACATATAGATACATAACTGGGTACATGACGTGGCAAAAGAACAAGGACAAAAATGGTAAACAAGGTGCAACAAAACAAGCAGGCCATATAGAAACATCCCTTTCATCAGCTCCCACCATTAAAACTCCGGCGTTTCGAAGAATTAAGGCAGTACGCATCGTTAAAATGGTTCTTCCCACGAACACAAATTTAATTGTTTTCGTGGAGGGTAGTGGCGGACGGAAAACAAGACAGGAAAACGAAACGGTGAAATAAGCAAACAAAAAGGTTATATATATATATACATACATACGCTGAAGGCGCATGGCTCAGTGGTCAGAGCGTCGAACTTACGACCGTGAGGATGTGAGTTCGAATCCCGGACCTTGCTGCGTGTTGTGTTCTTGAGCAAGGCACTTTATTTCACGTTGATCCAGTTCACTCAGCTGTAGAAATGAGTTGCGACGTCACTGTTGCCAAGCTGTATCGGCCCCTTTGCCTTTCCCTTGGATAACACTGGTGGCATGGAGAAGGGGAGGTTGGTAAGCATGGGCGACTGCTGGTTTTCCATAAACCACCTTGCCCGGACTTGTGCTTCGGAGAGTAACTTTCCAGGTGCAATCCCCATGGTCATTCGTGACCGAAGGGAGTCTTCGATATATATACAACGGGTTTCTTTCAGTTTCCGTCAACCAAATCCACTCACAAGGCTTTCGTTGATTTGAGGCTACAGTACAAGACACTTGCCCAAGTCGAACGCTGCCGGTGGAACATGTATCCACATTTCAGCCCAATATTTGCATGTTATTTATAGCTTTAGGCCCTAAGCGCTAGGCCACGCGGTGTGAAGGCGCGTGGGGTCAAGCGATTAAGATGTTACACTCACGATCGACACATCATGAGTTCGATTCCCAGGCCAGGCAGCATGCTGTGCTTTTGAGCAAAGAATTCTATTCCACGTTGTTCTAGTGGCGTGTGGATACCGGCATATCAAAGAATAGATCCAATGCTTCATCTGCGAGTCGTAAAAGGCTGCAAAAAAGGTCGAAGTGGAATTTGCACTCCAGCCTCGTAAAAACCTCATCAGCAATCACTGACCACCAAACAGACGCATGGATTGGAGGATTGTGACCCGAGCGATGCAAAGGTGTCAGGAGCCCAAGAGTAAGGAATTACCAACAAATGGTGGATGCATCGACGCGTTGTGACTGCATATCCCCATACTACTGCTATTACTTATAGCTTTATGCGTGATTCGAGATCCAGTGTTCCCCCACAAATGAAACAGAAAAATATCATTTCACGTCTCCTTGAAAGTTTATGAATTCTTATGCTTCAAATTGCTGTATAATCCTAGTTCAGTCCTGATTGAACACATATATGAGCGAAGGTATTCCAGACATGACCATCATGTCTGCTTTATTTCATTCAACAATCGCGTGTGATTGGTGGAAATTTGCGAGTGGCCACGTATTCTCCTCTGTTGGTGGTGGTGGTGGTGGTGGTGGTGGTGGTAGTAGTAGTAGTAGTAGTAGTAGTAGTAGTAGTAGTAGTAGTAGTAGTAGTAGTAGTAGCGATGGCCCAGTGGTTAGGGCAGCAGACTCGCGGTTGTAGGATCGCGGTTTCGATTCCCAGACCGGATGTTATGAGTGTTTATCGAGCGAAAACACTTAAAGCTTCACGAGGCTCCGGTAAGGGGTTGGTGGTGAACCCTGCTATACTCTTTTATCACAACTTTCTCTCACTTTTTCTCCCTGATTCTGTTGTACTTGTATTTCAAAGAGCCAGCCTTGTCACACTCTGTGTCACGCTAAATCTCCTCCCAAGAACTACGTTAAGGGCACACGAGTCTGAGGAGTGCTCGGCTACTTGCACGTTAATTTCACGATCAGGCTGTTCCGTTAATCGGATCAACTGGAACCCTCGTCGTCGTAACCGACGGAGTGCCACGACGAGTAGTAGTAGTAGTAGTAGTAGTAGTAGTAGTAGTAGTAGTAGTAGTAGTGGCAGCAGCAGTAGTAGTAGTAGTAGTAGTAATAGTAGTAGTAGTAGTAGTAGTAGTAGTAGTAGTAGTAGTAGTAATCATTGTTGTTTTTGTTGTCATTGTTTAATTCCTCGTCAAACTCGATTGAAAAAAAACCTAGACTTTCACGAAACTGTCAGCTTCTGCGACTCTTATGCAGCTTCACAGCTAACATATATAAATATGTGTATCTGTACGTGTGTTTGCGTTTACACATTTGTGTGTGTATGTGTCTGTGCGTGTGTTGTAATGAGTCGTGTGTATTGAGTTGTGTGTGTTTGAAATAACTTTTCTGGAAATGAAGAATTATCTTTCAAATATCCACAAAAAAGAATAATGAAAAACCATTTCTAAGATCTGTTGAAAGATAGAAAGAAGATTTTTGTTGTTTTAGTTTAGTTGTTTTAGCAAATTTCTTCCGATATTTTTTAATCTTTGAAGAACCTCTTTTATTATATTTTTTTTATTTTTTTTATTTTTTCAAATATTGTGTCATTGTTACCACATCAACAATTGTTTACTTTAAATTTGTATGTGAATGCGTTCAACGCTGCTGCTTTGTGTGGTGTGGAGGAGGGAAGGGTGTGTTTCTGGTGGGTGGGTGGGTGGATGTATCTGGTGAGTTGGGTTAGGGGGTGCATCTGGCTGTTGTTTTAGTCGTTTATTAATTTACTTCTTTCAGACATTTGTCTGCGGCCATGCTGGGGCACCACCGTGAGGAAAATTTCTTTTTTCTTTTAGTAGAAATAATCGACCCCGCAACTTATATTTTGAATCCTGGTACTCGTTCTATCGCTCTCTTTTATCTGAACCGCTAAGTTACGGGGATGTAAATACACCAACACCGGTTGGCGAGCGGTAGCGAGGGACAAACACAGACACGAAGATACACACATACTTATATCTATCTATCTATATATATATATATATATATATATATATATATATATATATACATACAAACATATGTAGATTAATTCACCAGAGACACTGGATGTCTCCCCCAAAGACCTCCTCAACTAATGCTGGACTGAGATGGATGACGTGTGCGAGTTGAAAATATCCGAGTAAGCTCAATCAGATGATGATGACTATCAATACTTTATTATTGAATAAACGGTGAAACTGACAGTTGTAGTGTGTTTGAAAAACACAGGCAACAAACACGAATTTACGGGTGAGGAACCAATCACTTAATACTTGATTTCGTATTTAATCGGAAATTATTTTACAGTCTACTAACCATTGGAGTTTACTAACCAGTGGAGGCGCAATCGCCCAGTGGTTAGGGCAGTGGACTCGCGATCGGAGGATCGCGGTTTCGATTCCCAGACTTGGCGTTGTGTGTGTTTATTGAGCGAAAACACCTAAAGCTCCACGAGGCTCCGGCAGGGGGTGGTGGCGACCCCTGGTATACTCTTTCACCCCAACTTTCTCTCACTCTTTCTTCCTGTTTCTTGAGTAACGCTGCGATGGACTGGCGTCTCGTCCAGCTGGCTAGGCTTGAAAAGGGCGCATAAAAAAATAAAAATAACCATTGGAGAAATAAAATGCAAAGAGACCTCTGTTAAAATTTATATATCAAAAATAAAGGGACGTAACTAAGTACCTTAACCGACGTAATACGGCTTCTACCATCCTCTACTATTTATACTGTCTTCAAATTTGGGTCAGCAATTTATGGGGAATAAGTCGATTACGTCGACCCCCATATACACATATACAGGGCGAGAGAGAGAGAGAGAGGCAAAGAGAAGGAACTCAATGTGGACAAATTTAAATATTTAAATGCGGATCCTAAAATCTCTGCTGTAACTAATAATTTCATTGCAGGCAGAAGCCTTCCTGCTAAAAAAACAGCAGAGGCGATATTTAATACTGGAAGGGGTAACTCAGAGAAACATAGAAAAGCTGTGTCACATGACTGCGGATTGATGTGGAGTCATATATAGGTTGTATTTTTTCATAGGTTAGCATGGGTGTATGAGGATGCTTGTCGATATTTAGGGTACATAAAAGTGGAGTGGTCACAGGATTCGTTGGTGGCGACCGTGGGTGGAGTGAGTAAAGTTACGTAAACTATAAATATCAACCATTGAGATGAGGCTTGCTTTTATTCTTTTATTTGTTTTAGTCATTTGACTGCGGCCATGCTGGGACACCACCTTGAAGAATTTTAGTCGAATGAATCGACCTGAGTGCTAATTTTTTTATGCCTGGCCCTTATTGTTCTAATCTCTTTTGCAGCGCTATGTCAAGGGAACATAAACAGACCAACACCGGTTGTCAGGCGGTGTTGGGAGATTATCAGAGATACACACATACACACAACACCCACACATACACACACACACACACACACACACACACACACATACACACACATATATATATATATATACTCTTTTACTCTCTTTTACTCTTTTACTTGTTTCAGTCATTTGACTGCGGCCATGCTGGAGCACCGCCTTTACTCGAGCAAATCGACCCTAGGACTTATTCTTTCTAGGCCTAGTACTTATTCTATCGGTCTCTTTTGCCGAACGGCTAAGTTACGGGGATGTAAACACACCACCATCGGTTGTATATATATATATATATATATATATGGTGTGTTGTGAATTTATGGAAATGAATCTCATAAAACTCAACAAACTTGTTAAAAATGGAGAAGAATTTGTTGAGTTTTTTGAGATTCATTTCCATAAATTCACAACACACCATATACAGGAGTTATTTTCGTATTGGCAAACTTACGCCAGTAAGCTACCAGCAAAATCTGAAAAATCTATATTAGAAATCTTTTTGGGAATCCTCCAAATTAAAGGAAGAAATTTAATTCAACCTTTTTACACACACATATATATATATATATATATATATATATATATATACACACGCCAAAGTATATATACGACGGGCTTCTTTCAGTTTCCCCTCGAACAAATTCCACTCACAAGACTTTGGCCGGCCTGAGGCTATAGTAGAGGACACTTGCCCAAGGTGCCACACAGTGGGACTGAACCCGGAACCATGTGGGTGCTTGGGAAGCACAGTAGGACACACTGAACCGAGTATGGGTTCGTCAAAGTGCACCAGAGCGGTAATGGGGTGTGCAGGGTAGTATAAATACATTACGAGGTAGTGACAGGAACAGAATATAATCGAAAAAGATTAATTGCTCTGGTTTTGGGGTGGTATTAAATGGGTAGACAGCATTAAGGAATATATGTTTTTATTTGTTTTGAGATTTTTTAGAATTAACAGTTTAATTATTGCCGGGTATTAAGTGTGAGAAGAGCAGAGGTGGTGTTAAGCACTTAAAGTGTGACGAGACAAAACTAACTTTACACAACTATCTTTAGCTATTCTGTGCATAACTATGTACAAACATATACACACACTGTCATATATTTATACACACATACAGATATATATATATATATATATACATGTACATAGATATATACACATACATATGTATGTATATATAGGGATAATTCACACAAAAAACAACAGACGAAGACAGGTGGTGCAGAAAACAAATAGATGCATTAATATAACGCTCGGGAATTGAAAAAGTCTTTAACGTTTCGAGCCTACGCTCTTCCACAGAAAGGAACACAGAAAGAAACAAGGAGAGAAACAAGGAGAGAAAAAATGTGTGTAGTGGTTAGCGACCCAGATACTTACTTTTGAATATACCAATATACACAAACATACATGCATAGACGTACATGTGCAAATGTGCATGTAAGCATATTTCCTAAGGGGCAAGAAACAATATTTTTCCTATACATATATACATACATACATACATAGGAGAAAGCTAATTCGAAGGCTGGAAGTGTAAAAATCTATATAATCATGTCTATCACTTAAATCTATATGATCATGTCTAAATATGTAACTCTATGCATGAGAATACAGACATAAAACATACATACATACATACATACACACAAACAAACAAACAAAAATACCCTGTGGATGTTAAAATTCCAATGAAGGAGCCCTGAATCTTGGTTAGAAACCGGTTCTTTTTCTCTTGGCTAGAAATCTTGAAATAAAACTGAACAATGACATACATACACATAACGACTGGATGACTATGGACAGCTGCTACAAAACTTCCAGCTTCTGTATCCAGATTATAAATTCACATTTGTAGCAATAATGCACTTGACTTTGTGAATAAATGTCTAAGTGGCAATCTGGATAAGCTTGGATTATCAGAAAACAAAATGAACCGACTAACTCGCACATTACAAATACAAAGTGTAAACAGAAATGAAACTTTTCTCGAATTAAACATGTGGTTTTGTTTTTGTTATCTACATTCCAGCGAAGGAGCTTTGTATTTTTATATCTTTGCTAGAAGCCTACTCCTTCCCCTGAGACAGAATTTTAAAAAATGAAAAACAGAAAAGAACATACATACGTGTTCATAATTATTTTAGGATTTCGCTAAGGCATAGTGATTTTGTTGACCATTTATTAGAACTCAATATACGCATATTGTAGAGTAAAGAGTCAGGAGAGTGTAAATCAGAATGTGAATTAATAAATCACAAACGAACAGCAGTTACGGAAACACATTCATTGGCCTACGGCTGTTTCTGCTGTAAGACGGATTGCACTTAGAGTTGAGTGCTCGTACGACATCTTATGGCTTCCTTGGAACCATATATGTGTGTGTACACACACACAGACACACACACACACACACACACACACACACACATACGAGGGGGCGCTGCAAAGTTCCTAGCTTTGGATAAATGTAAATTAAGAAATATCAGTTAATTATGATTTCATTCAACATATTCCCCTCTCAGATTCACACGCTTATTGCAGAGGTCCTTCAGTTTTTTTAAGCTCTGTAAAAGAATTCGGAAAGTTGGGCCTCAACCAGGACTTTCAGGAGACTCTTAAAGCCAGGAATTTTTCAGCACCCCCTCCTATATTTATTTAGTCATTGCAATATCTCGAAGGACACACATAATGTTATAAATGAGACCATTTAAATATTGAGTTGGAAAACCTTCTTGAAAAGAAGAAAGCAGAAGTCAGCCTTTTACATATTTTACTTATAGCTTTATGCACTTCGAGATATTCCGAAAGAAAATTAGTTCACGTTCTATCGAAAGTTTATAACATTCTAATGACGTCAGTATATCATATAAATATATTACATATATGATATATATAAATATATTCATACATATATGTGGGGCGGGATGCGCGTTTGCGTGTATGAAATACATATATACATACATTCGTTATTAATGGCGAAGGTAATATTTGTTCAGAGAAAGCGATATGTATATCTTACTTAACGTGGATATTACACAAGTAAGCCACAAAATAGCCGTATATATCTTGAGAAAGCATCTGCTGGTCCCTATTTTGTTTGCTGCGGATACTTCTATGCGAGATGCCTCCTCAAGCCGAATACAGCAGTTGTGTGGCGTTCTTAAGCAATTGTGCGCAAACGCTTCATGTCAACGGTAAGATTGAAGCTCTCAAACCTATACGGTGTGTGTGTGTGTGTGTGTGTGTGTGTGTATGTGTGTGTGTGTGTGTGTGTGTGTGTGTGTGTGTGTGTGTGTGTGTCACTGGCCACAGCCCTAGGGTTGAAACGCAAAAAAGAATAAAAGAATATCGGATACGGTAAATTTTTCCAAAACACATTTGATCGGAACCATTTAAGTAAGATATAATACATCACTGTATACATTCATTATCTTCATCTCCCAGAACTGATGTAGCCAGTCGTTGGGGTGCCACTCTAGATGCTATCGCTTCCACCCATTGGCAGGTTTGCAATCTTGTCACCTGTCCAGTCTTTGATGTTGCCAAATCAGGACTTTTCTCTGTCCGCCTCTCTTTTGCCCTCTCTCAAATGTGCCCTGAAGAATGGTTTTGGACACGGAGTTATGGCAGGATATATGACCATAGAAAGCAAGCTTTCATCTTTTTTACCTGCACAAAGAGTGGTTTCCATCTGCCAGCATATTAATTGACTGGCTACCTGATAAAGCTGTTCATTTTGTACTGATTACGGGTTGTGTTGTGGAGGCGCAATGGCCCAATGGTTAGGGCAGCGGACTCGCGGTCATAGGATCGCGGTTTCGATTCCCAGATCGGGCGTTGTGAGTGTTTATTGAGCGAAAACACCTAAAGCTGCACGAGGCTCCAGCAGGGGATGGTGGCGAACCCTGCTGTACTTTTCCGCCACAACTTTCTCTCACTCTTACTTCCTGTTTCTGTTGTGCCTGTAATTCAAAGGGTCAGCCTTGTCACACTGAGTCACGCTGAATATCCCCGAGAACTACGTTAAGGGTACACGTGTCTGTGGAGTACTCAGCCACTTATTAATTTCACGAGCAGGCTGTTCTGTTGATCGGATCAACTGGAACCCTCGACGTCGTAAGCGACGGAGTGCCAACAACAACAACAACAGGTCGTGTAACAGCCTTCTAAAGCAATTGTGCGCAAACGCTTCATGTCAACGGTAAGATTGAAGCTCTCAAACCTATACGGTGTGTGTGTGTGTGTGTGTGTGTGTGTGTGTGTGTGTGTTTGTGTGTGTGTGTGTGTGTGTGTGTGTGTGTGTGTGTGTGTGTCACTGGCCACAGCCCTAGGGTTGAAGCGCAAAAAAGAATAAAAGAATATCGGATACGGTAAATTTTTCCAAAACACATTTGATCGGAACCATTTTAGCCCATATCAAATACATCGAAAGAAATACGTCGATAAATAACTCAGAAAAATTGTTATTTACAAAAAAAAATAATGAGGTTACATCAAAACTTAATATCGATTATTTCTTTTAATATGAACAAAATATTTTTTTGGCTGAAATATGTTTTCAGTTTATTTTCCGACTCAGTGTTAGTTTTTGTTGCAAAATATATGTAAATCGAAACATGGAAACTTAATATCGATTAAAGTTTTTAAGTAAATTATTATTGTAATTTTAAAACGATAACAAATTAATTCTCTTAAATGAAATTTGTCTTCAATAATTTTTTCTGTATGTGTGTAAGTGTGTTCGTTATCTTTAGGATCCGATTTAGTCTTTATTATTTTACTTGTTTCAGTCATTTGACTGCGGCCATGCTGGAGCACGGCCTTTAGTCGAACACATCGACCCCAGGACTTATTCTTTGTAAGCCTAGTACTTATTCTATCGGTCTCGTTTACCGAACCGCTAAGTGACGGGGACGTGAACACACCAACATCGGTTGTCAAGCGAGTGGGGGGGGGGACAGATACACACACACACACACACACACACACACACACACGATGGGCTTCTTTCAGTTTCCGTCTACTGAATTCACTCACGAGGCTTTGGTCGGCCCGAGGCTATAGTAGAAGACACTTGCCGAAGGTGCCACGCAGTGGGACTGAACCTGGAACCATGTGGTTGGTAAGCAAGCTACTTACCACACACCCACTCTTGCGCCTATAATATACATCTTTTCTTCAGCTCAAGGTTTGTTACCTGGTTTCCCTGGCATATATACTGGGCCGGATTAAGATCCATAGAGGACCTAAGCACTTAAAAGATTTTGGTGCCTCCGTATATAGCCCATTAAAAAAAGATAAACAATAATAAACCATAAAATGAAGTTTTTATTTTTTTAAATGCAACAAAGCTGACAGTAAGATGGAAAATACTGTTTATTTGTATATATTAATGTATATTAATGTTATTAATCTTTGTGATGTCTTTTACTTTTCTTTTTAATTGCAAAGTCTTTAATCAGATCCTCGGAATTAATCTTACGTAACACATCTACTTCTATATTTAGGAGAGATAAGACAAGTTTAAAGTGATTTCTTTTGTGCCGTAACTCAGTTACCATTTCTGGGTTACCTCCCCTTCCCTTGATGTCCTAAGCACGTGCTTACTTCACTTATTGGTTAATCCAGCACTGCATTATAAATGAAAAAAATCAGAGCAATTCCCTTATACCCGTCGTCAGTCTATTGCAGGTTTCAAAGTCAGTGATTTTTGACGGGAGGGGGAACTTGATTGAATTTACCCAATTACTGGCTGGTACTTCATATTATCGATCCCCGAGGAGATGAAAGGCAAAGTTGACCACGGCCGGATTTGGACTCAGATCATAAACAGCCGGAAGATACGCCACCTAAGCATTTCGTCCGACGTGCTAACGTTTCTGCGTGCTGCCGTGCGGTAAGCGCTTGAATGAAACAAATTTGCTAGTAGTAATATCTGTGATAATGACTTTTAAAAATGGGCCGTGACCACAACCTATATGCGCAGAAGTATAGTAGACTTGATTTACAAGGGAAAGATAGCCATGGCAGTATTTCAATGCACCAGCTAAATGAACGTAATGTAGTACCTTGGTTACGTAACCCGAATATCGGAGCTGATGTTCTTCAATAAGGAGTCCGGATTCTCTTAGTTTTGGTTGGGGCCGGTAAATTATTGTGTATAACCCAGTCATCGTATCTTATTTCTTTATTGCCTACAAGGGGCTAAACACAGAGGGGACAAACAAGGACAGACAAACAGATTAAGTCGATTATATCGACTCCAGTGCGTGACTGGTACTTATTCAATCGACCCCCGAAAGGATGAAAGGCAAAGTCGACCTCGGCGGAATTTGAACTCAGAACGTAAAGACAGACGAAATACCGCTAAGCACTTCGCCCGGCGTGCTAACGTTTCTGCCAGCTCGCCGCCAGTCATCGTATCTGACGTACAAAATAGCTTCGGTTTTGTTTGAAGAAAGCCCTCAAGCAGACATGTTTAATATGTAGCTGGTTAGGTTTCTTAACCAAAGATTTGTGCGGACGGTAGAACAGCCAGATATGTCACTTCTGCTTTCAGCCTTCTTCATACTTAAGTATATATCTGTGAAGCTTGTATCCTATAATCTATCTATCTATCTATCTATCTATCTATTTGTCTATCTATCTATTTATCGATTTAAGTATGTAAACATTTACAGATATTTATGTACATGCTTATGTAATTATATACGTATGTGTATGTGAAAACATATATGAACACGCACACACACACACACACACACACACACACACACACACGTGCACACACATACACACACATATATATACATATTTGTGTGTGTGTGTGTGTGTACATATATTATATATACCTACACAAACAAGCAAATATGTGAATATATATACGCATTTATATAAGCATATATATGTCAATAAAGATAGATAGATAGATAGATAGATAGATAGATAGATAGATAGATAGATAGATAGATAGATAGATAGATAGATAGATAGATAGATGTGTGCGTGTATGCGTATGTATATATGTATGTATGTATGTTTGCATGAATTTATAAATACGTATTAATACTGATATATAATTACACCTAAGCTTATATATTTTGCCTCACATAACTAGCGTCACATTTTCATGTAAGCATGCCGGCTTTTATGTAAATGTAAATGTACATATATGGAAACAAAAAAGGAACACGTGATAAAACATGGCACATACTGCACGCGCACAAGCACACATACACACACACACATATACACACACACACACACACACGCATACCTACCCACCAAAGTACCGACGCCAATTACAGGCATACATTCTCAGTACATATAAGCTGTAGACAATAATTCTCCGGGAGTTTTTGTAATCAAATTAATTAGTAATTTTGAATTAACATTAATTATGTGACTCATAACATTTCGATTTCTACATGGATATACTCTTGTTCGTGTTTACAGCCTTAACGATCATATATTGTATTAGTTCAGCTTCAATGTCATTAGCTAGCGGCTAATGATATTCAACTTAGAAATGCTATTAGCTCGTGGTACTTTTAAAGATAGATTTTCTTCTAGATTACTATAATTTTACTAGCCCTTGTTGCTATTGATATTATTACCATTATTATTATTATTATTATTATTATTATTATTATTATTATTATTATTATTATTATTATCATTATTATTGCTAAGCTTTTTTATTCTCTTATTTCCCACGTGACTAATAATACTTTACGCTGAGTAGCATTTCCTCTAGTAATGATATTTTGTGATATTTCATTTTAAGTTAATACTTTTTCTGATGAGATCATCCTGTTGACGAGGATAATGATGATGCTGCTGCTGATACTGCTGCTGTTGTTGTTGTTGTTGTTATATATAACTGTACGTATAACATCCGCCATACAAATATCAATAGTCCGTGTGTTACAACATTAAAACTATCCAACATAATTGATATCCTAATAGATAGTATGTGGTGTCTGTCGCTATATTTCCATCGCTATTTCAGATATTTCCATCGCTATTTCAGGGCGAAACTTCCGGTTCAAATTAGCATGACGTCATAGTATCTGAAGGAGATAGCTTCATCCCGCGAGATTCTCCTCCATCCATTTTAATAACTTGGGCGACTTTTTACCGAACAGTGTCGCAGTGAAAATGTCCGGTGGAAGAAAAGATTGGAAATTATGAAGGAAAAGTGGACACTGTGTAATGTAATGGAAAGAAAATTGAGAAAACTGCGCTGGAAACGAAATCAGAACAAGCTGACTTGGAATAAAATTATGTACAGCCATCTTTGACATGTTCGTGTACATTCGAACAAAGTAAGACGACATGCAATAGAAGTCGTACTCAGATAAGAAATTCTCCTTCAAAACACATCCCTAAATCATGACTGACATCAGCGAACCGTAGGGTGCATGTGTTCGTGCGTCGTTGTGTTTCATCAGGTACGTTTACTGAACCGCCGTTCATGGTCACTGGTCGCTGGTCGCTCTTACATTAGACTAGCAAATGGTACATTTGCTGATGTACATAAAGACTTCTCAAGCTGGAATAAATTACCCAAAAGCACACGAAATCGTGTTAAATGAAATATTCTTAATTACAGATTTATTAAAATCATTATGTATCATTCCACATTGCTTAGCGTGTCTTTAATCAACTTGGAATAACTTCCCTTTTTCTAAAGATGTGTTCATCACGATAGTTCTTTTTTCACGAGATGAGTACATCGTGTTAATTCTTCCAAAATTAATTTCAAACACAAACAAAAGAATCAACAATCGATCGAATCAACTTCAACACACGCTGATACTTTATATTATCAATTCTGGATAAATAACCTCTACTGAGGGGAAAAAAAGGATCGGGGAGTACATGCCATAACCATGAGTTTCAACCAAAAATCAGATGAATTAATCAACAAGCGCCAGGTGATGACAAACAAAACAATTGATATTCATCGATAAGAGAAAGAAAGTCATGCTTAAAACCCAGAGGCCACTGTGTGTGCATGTGTGTGTGTACGTGTGCGTGTGCGTGCGTGTATTGGCTAACAGTCTTATCTCAAAGCTGTCGCGGTCAAACTATGTCAATGACCAGGCTGCAAATAGTACGACGAGAATGCTGGCACCGAAGAATAAATGTTTCGGTAAAGCTAAAAGTTTCCTTAGTGGTTTGAATGGCTAATATATGGCTAATATATAATGGCTAATATATATTGTTTTAGTTGCAACACAGTCTCAGATCAAATCATTTCTGGGATAAGTACAAATCCGAAATAAATCATGAACATTGTAAGGAGAAATCATTGATCTTCTGCAATGACTTTGTTTTAAAACAATCTCTTATTATTTTATCTATTGCCGTTATTTTACTGATTGACAGAACGATTAATTATTCGATTAGTTAATTAGTTAAATGGTGAAATAATTGATTAATAATAACAGAAGTGAAATAGAACCAGTATGTGTATTCATTACTGACATTATGACCTTCCCATAATACAACAAAATATATGTATTTTTCAGCGAGTTCTAAAATACTCATCCTGCACCTCTTATGTTAACTCTCTCTGTATCTTTTTAAAATTTTCTTTGTATCTTTTCTCTCCCTCTCCCTCTCTCTCATTCCTTCTCTCGATATAGTGTAAAGTGTGATTGAAAACAAACCACCAAACCAAGCAATTAACATTTTAGTCAATCAGTTAGTATTATGCAGGGATCGATCGTGGCGGGATGGCAAAATCGTTAAACGAACAAAACGCTTAGCGGCATTTCGTCTCTTTTTACGTTCTGATTTCAAGTGCTGCTGGGGTCGACTTTGCCCTCTATTCTTTCGGAGTCGATAAAACAAATAGCAGTTGACCACTAGGGTCGGTTTAATCGATTTATCTCCTCCCCGAAATTATTGACCTTGTGCCAAAATTAGAAAGCATCACTTTACAGAGAGCTAAGGCAGTGAGTTGGCAGAAACGTTAGCACGCCGAGCGAAATGCTTAGCGGTATTTCGTCTGCCGCTACGTTCTGAGTTCAAATTCCGCCGAGGTCGACTTCGCCTTTCATCCTTTCGGGGTCGATTAAATAAGTAACAGTTACGCCCTGGGGTTGATGTAATCGACTTAATCCGTTTGTTTGTCCCCTCTGTGTGTAGCCCCTTGTGGGCAATAAGGAAATAAGAATCATTAGCGAGTCGGAAAAAAATGCTTAGCAGCATTTCATGTATCTTTATATTCTGAGTTCAAATACCGCCGAGGTCAACTTTGCCTTTTATCCTACGGGGTTCGATAAATAACAAGCAGTTGAGCACTGAGGTTGATGTAATCGACCAGACTCCCACAACCAAAATCTGAGGCCTTGTGCTTACAGCAGAAAAGATTGCTATACAAAGATCTCACATTAGTACAAAGGCAAGTTTTTAAAGAAATGGATATAAACTAATGACTCGATTGTAGGTAAGTGAAGGAAGTAACCAAAGTGATAGGTTTGGCGAAACGAAAGGTTAAGGAGCGAAACGTATAGCTTAAGGGGCGAAACGCATAGGTTAAGGAGCGAAACGTATAGGTTAAGGAGCTAAACGCATAGGTTAAGAGCGAAATGTATAGGTTAAGGAGCAAAACGTATAGGTTAAACGTATAGGTTAAACGTATAGGTTGAGGAGCGAAACGTATAGGTTGAGGAGCGAAACGTATAGGTTGAGGAGCGACACGAAAGGTTAAGGAGCGAAACGCATAGGTTAAGGAGTGAAACGTATAGGTTAAGGAGTGAAGCGTATAGGTTAGGGAGCGAAACATATCGGTTAAGGAGCGAAACGTTTGTAACCCTGAGATACCTGTAGATGACAGAGATTTTCGATTCTGCGAGTGATTCACAAGATGACCTGGCAATTTCACTGAGTAGCTTCTGCAGTTTCTGCGTGTAGTAAAAGCATCTCCGATGTTTAATTCACTCGATGGCTGCTTCTTACTTTATTGACATCGGGGGAAAAATTAAAAGCTAAATCGACACAGCAGCGTTTTTAGAGCTTAATGTGTTTCAGAATTGCACCAGATTGTTGGCCAACACTACCATTTATGGCTTTTCATCAATCTAATAATAACAATATTTTCAGATTCATCATATTTTTTAGGCTTCCAGAACCAGAAATGGTTGTTTCATCTCATCATTCTTTTAATGTTTTGTATTAATTTTCTCTCATTTTTTCTCATTATTTCTTTCTAAAAGATTTAATCTCATTTTATTTCACTAAATAAAGTTATTTTATAAGAGGGAAAACTTAATGATTTCCCTGGTTTTTCATTATTAATCAATCGATGTTTGAAGTATTTATTTACATCGAAATCAAACATTGATCTTGATGTTTATTTTCCAATATTTATATGAAATTCAATCAGGGTTTTAAAAGCTTAAATTATTATCGAAATTAAACTTCATATTTTATATTATTTTATCACGCATTTATGTGTATTTATTTTTCTGGCTGCAAACAGTGGAGCGACAGGCTAGAGGTTTCAAAGTATCTGCTTGGATGCCTCAAGTTTTTCAACTTAATCCCACCGGAACAGGCTTTGCGTTTCATCTTCAATCGATAAAACAAATAGAAGTTATACATTTAATCGACTATAATTTTTCTTTACAAATTAGACTTGTACTAATTCAGACCAATGTACTAAGTGTCTACCAATACATTTTAGTTTCGTACTTCAGTGTTCTGATTTCAAATACCGCGGGGATGACTAACACAAAAATAAATGCCATTTTCTAAGAATCTTATACTAACATACTTAGTTTCTAGCGGTACGTTTTAGTTTCGTTCCAAGAGTAACAGCCATGCTCAACGGATCGCTACGTTCCTTATTTACCTCTTGTTGAGGTGGACATTCACTTACATCTTTCTGAGGAAATAAAATACCAGTCAAGTGGTAGAGTGGATGCATTCGACTTAGCATCTCATTCAAATTTTAGCCCTTGTTTGCCTTTTGCGTATGTTAGAAGCAAAAGTCCACTCAGCTGGCAAAAATGAGTAGTACCTGTATTCCAAAGGGCCGGCCTTGTCACACTCTGTGTCACGCTAAATCTCCCTGAGAACTACGTTAGGGGTAAACGTGTCTGTGGATTGCTCAGTCACTTGCACATTAATTTCACGAGCAGGCTGTTCCGTTGATCGTATCAGATGGGACCCTCGTCGTCGTAACCGACGGAGTGCTCCTATGTTAGAAGCAATTATTATTATTATCATTATTATTATTATTATTATCATTATCATTATTATTATTATCATTATTATTATTATTAGTATTATTATTATTATTATTATTATTATTATTATCATTGAGTGAGAGAGCAGAGCATGATCTTGCAGGTGAGGCCCAGTTAGAATTTTTTTCGGGTTGAGTATCCTATCTCACTCAAAAATATCTCTGAATTAAGTTTGTTTAAGGATGATGAACAAAACAGCCATTTCTATATTTAAGAGATGAGGAATTATGTACATTATTTACATTATTTACATTTGACGGATATTTGTCCTCATCTTGTTTGTTGTTAACACAACGTTTTGGTTAATATATCCTCCAGCCTTCATCAGGTATTCTGGGGAAATTTCGAACCTGGGTTCTCTTTCCTAAGGCTGTTCCTAGCAGGGGTACTTTTTGGATAGCCTGTAGTATTGAGGATCCAGGTATAGCTTCTACGTTTTCGTTCATATGTTTTGTTTTTGTTTTTTTGTTTTTTTATCATGCCCAACGCTACAGTTATTACTGGTATTGTTTTCACCATCACACCCCACATCTTGAACACTTCGAAAATTTCTTCAGACCCCACATCTTCAACAGCTTCGACAATTTCTTCACTTCGTTTAGGACATATTTTGGTCAGAAACGACTGCAATGTCTATCAGTAAGCAGGTGTGTTTTTTTTTTTCCATTCCTTGATTATTATGTCTGGGCGATTAGTTTATATTTCTTTGTTGGTTTGAACATACATATCGCAGATGATTGTGGCCTGGTCGTTGTCTTGTATTTTGTTTGGTACATCTTTATACCATTTATTGTCAGCTCTTATGTTGTGGTATTGGCATACTGTCCAGTGGCTATAACTACTTACTCGACTGTGTCTGTGTATATTATTATTATTATTATTATTATTATTATTATTATTATTATTATTATATGCTTTTGTTTTTGAAATTTTTTTTGTGCTGTAACTCGTCCTTCCATATTGCCCTCCATGTCTTGGGTCCTCATGGCCAACAAAAGAAATCATCATCATTATTATTATTATTGTTCGGTAGTTTTATTTTTATAACGTGCTTTCACTTCACTACCGAGCGCAGCTCTGTGCGCCTTGGGTATGTGCTGTGGTTTGCTGTGGTGCTCTTATGTTTACTGTATTGAAAGTGTTTTGCGTAGAATGTGTGCAGTACCCAGTAGTGCAATTTTCTGTATGTTATATATATTTGTAAGTCCTGGTGTTTTTGTTATGTATTTATCTGAATATTTTTTTATTATACCTAAGGCACCTACTATGATAGGAATTGTTTCTGTTTTTAGATTCCACATTCGAGTTATCTCTATTTCCAGGTCTTTGTATTTTGAAAGTTTTTCCATTTCTTTTAGAGAAACGTTGTCATCTGCTGGTATTGATACATCAATTAGAAAGCATATTTTTCTTCATGATCTTTGACAACTATATCTGGCCTATTTGCCTTAATTTCTCTATCTGTGTGTATTGGCATATCTCAGAGTATGGTTGCTTTCTCGTTTTCTGTGACCTTTTCTGGTGTGTGTTTATACCATCTTTTTTCTGTTGTTATTCCATAGTGTTGGCATAGCTTCCAGTGAATATAGGTCCCAGCTCTGTCATGTCTGTGAATATATTCTTTCTTAGCCAGGACTGGGCAGTCAGAGATAATATGATTTATTGTTTCTTGTCCATCTCCACATATTCTACAGTTACTTGTTATGTTTCTTTTCATTATGTGTTTTTGGTAATTTCTGGTTGGGAGGCTTTGGTCTTGTGCAGCAATTAAAAATCCTTCAGTCTCTGCTTTGAGTCCTGAGCTTCTGTGCGTTGTATATATAGCCTTTCTATGTCAGATTTTGGGTGGTGCATCCTATATCCTGTCATTATTTTTCTTGTTTTCCTGTCTATTTTACATAGTTCGTTTAGTGTCCAGTTAAGGATGTTGTAGCTGTAGCTTATAACTGGGACAGCTAAAGTGTTGATACCCATTATCTTGTTTTTAGCATTGAGCTCTGTTTTTAGTATTGATCTAACTCGTCTATAGTACTCTTTCTTTATTTTTTCTTTCATTTGTGTATGTTGTATTCTATCTAGTTCATTGACTCCTAAATATTTGTATGGTTGGCTTTCGTCTACTTCTCTTATTTCATTGGCTTTATCTAGTGTTATATTGCTACTTTTAACTAATTTTCCTCTTTTCAGGGTTGCTTTGGCACATTTTTCTAATCCGAATTTCATATCTATCTCCTTGGTAAAGCCGTGTACGGTCTGTAGTAGTGTTTCTAGCTCTTTGTCGTTTTTAGCATATAATTTTAGGTCATCCATATATAGAAGGTGGCTGACTGTTTTTCCGTAGCATTTGTAAACGCATCCAGTTCTATTTAGCAATTCAGTTAAAGGTGTGAGAGCCAGGCAGAACAGGAGTGGAGAGAGCGTGTCTCCCTGGAATATTCCTCTTCTAATGGGGATGGCTTTCGTTTTCACAAATCCCTCTTTTGTTTGGAGCTGTAGCATTGTCTGCCATTTGTTCATTGAGTGCCCTATGTATTTTATAATAATTGGTGCCACCTTGTTTATGGCTAGTGTTTCCA
>NC_142930.1:127995725-128013225 GCF_046866305.1 Octopus bimaculoides | reverse complement strand
TCCGAAAGTTTCGAATAAGCAGAAAATAAAAGCTGATGTGAATGCGGTAATGTGGAAAAGAGTCTGATCTTCAGTGGCTGAGTGGTAACAGTAGGCATGTTTCACACTAATGAGGCCTCTTCAGTGAGACTGCCAATGTCTCAGAACAACTGACATATGTGTATATGTCGTAGGGCACATGTAAATTTGGGTAACTCCAGTACATACGCTTCCATAAATAATTTTTTTTTAATGTTTCAGTAATAAATATCTACCATTTCATTGGCAATTGAAATTTGAATACATACACACAAACACACATACACATACATATGCAACAAGTACATACATTAACACACACAAAGAAATATATACACACACACACACACACACACACACACACACACACACACACACACATATATATATATATATATATATATATATATATATATATATATATATATATATATATATATATATATATATATATATGGTAAAATACTTTATTTCTTTAGACAAATTGATATTAAGATATCAGAAAATTCCCCGCGGTGTCTTCTGCATGAAAAATATATAGTTAAGTTCAGGCTATTATACAAAAAGTGATAGAAGTGGAAATACTGTTTAATTAATTGGAATAGCCGTAATAACAAAAATGTCATTAACGTTAATGAAAATGAAAATATTAGGCTTACACACTACGTCACTCGTTTAATTTTTGTTTGATTGAAATTTCACGAGTTTTCTCCTTTGCCTCTTTAAAAATTAATTTTCATTAGCACTAATGACTTTTCTTCTCATTGTGTCTATAATTTCAAGTGAGTAGCGATTATTGTCTTCTCACCATTTTAAATATGCACTTAGCTATACGCACTTCGTGCGCACGGCACCCCTGAGCGAAGATAGTAGAAGCGTTAAAGCGATGGACAAAATGTTTCTCGACCTTTTTTTCTGGATCTTTACGCTCTGATTTCAAATCACTTCGATGTCAAGTTTGCTTTTCATCCATTTTGGGTCAATAAACGCACCAATCTCTCCGCAAGATTTCTAAAATGTGACCAAGTTAGAAACCGTAACTCTAATTTGTTTATTCAATGAATAATTTTTATATAAATCAAAATTATAAAAAGCATTAAAAAAAAACTAGGGGCCAGCATGGCTGTGAGGTTAAGAAGTTCGCTTTGCAAAAACGCGAATTCGGGTTCAGTCTCAGTGTGCGACATCTTGAGCAAATGTTTTCTACTATAGCTTCAGGCCGACCAATTCTTTATGAGTGAATTTGCTAGACAGAAACTGTACGGAAGGCGGCGAGCTGACAGAAACGTTAGCACGGTGGGCGAAATGCTTAGCGGTATTTCGTCTGCCATTACGTTCTGAGTTCAAATTCCGCCGAGGTCGACTTTGCCTTTCATTCTTTCGGGGTCGATAAATTAAGTGCCAATTACGCACTGGGGTCGATGTAATCGACTTAATCCCTTTGTCTGTCCTTGTTTGTCCCTCTATGTTTAGCCCCTTGTAGGCAATAAAGAAATAAGAAGCTGTATGGAAGCTTACATATTAATTAGACCTTCTAACGATGGTTGCAGTAAGTCATCTTTGGTTCGCTGAGGAGATCCAATAAGAAGCGACACGTATCTAAGTTACAACTACAGATAACGATAACCAAGCGTACTCTCTATGCTTTAAAAATTACCAGAAATTAAACAACAGCAGTTTTGGCTCTTGACAACTACTACCACCACCACCACCACCACCAACAACAACAACAACAACAGATTTGACCCGAACGGCAGCAAAAAAGATAAACACTAGATTATTCTAATGTTAATCACTAAATCTTACCTGTTCACCATCTATTTATTGCATCATTGATCTGTTAATCATTGTTTTTTCTATATAAGTAGACGCGAAATTAGTCTAAGCAAGCGGTTGATAGTGGAAACTTGTTACTGATGACATGCAATGACGCAGAAAGTCGGATGTAGCAATTCCAAGATTGCCGTTGGAGAATTTTCCTCTCTCAACTGATGTTCTTCTGTACTTTTTAGCACGATACATCTATGCAAAATGCTTTCTCGGGACAAACACCGCGGTTTTCTGGTTTTCTAGACACGTTAAGTAGAGTATACAGAATGCTATAATCCAGCTACCACCACAAAAACGTTTGTAACTGTAACAGCACTAATAATTTAACATTTCTGCCTCATGACAACAAAAACAATTTTAATATTTGATAAATAGCAACAACTGAGTCAGCAATAACAATATAGGAATAAGAAACAAAAACAAACATTCTACTTCATAATTCTCTCACACAACTACAACAACTATAACTAATATTTCCTGAACAAGAGTAACAACTGTAGCAGCCACAACGAGCACAAAAGGAACAACTCTTCTCATATTTGAAGAACAACAACTGAGTCAGCATCAAAAACAGAGAAAAAAAAGTAAAAATTAAAAAAAGTAAAAAGTAAAAATAAACATTCTTTTTAGTATTTCTCTGCCATTAAAACGGCGAGCTGGCAGAATCGTTAGCACGCCGGGCGAAATGCTTAGAGGTATTTCGTCTGTCTTTACGTTCTGAGTTCAAATTCCACCAAGGTCGACTTTGCCTTTCATCCTTTCGGGGTCGTTAAATTAAGTACCAGTTACGCCCTGGAGTCGATATAATCGACTAAATCCGTTTGTCTATCCTTGTTTGTCCCCTCTGTGTGTAGTCCCTTGTGGGCAGAAAAGAAATAAGAAACGTTAGCACGCCGGCCGAAATGCTTAGAGGTATTTCGTCTGCCGCTACGTTTCGAGTTAAAATTCCGCCGAGGTCGACTTTGCCTTTCATCTTTTCGGGGTCGATAAATTAAGTGCCAGTTGTGTACTAGGGTTGATCTAATTGACTGCCCTCCCCAAAAATTTCTGGCCTTGTGCCTAGAGTACAAAAGAATATTTGTCTGCCATTACGGCGGCGATCTGGCAGAAACGTTGGCGCGCCGGGCAAAATGCTTAGCGTTCTTTCGTCTGCCTTTACCTTCTGAGTTCAAAATATGCTAAGGTCGACTTTGTCTTTCATCTTTTCGAGGTCGATGTAATCGACTGGCCCCCTCCCCAAAAATCTCGGTCCTTGTACTTAGCACGCCGGGCGAAGTGTTCAGCGGTCTTTACGTTCTGAGTTCAAATTACGCCGAGGTCGACTTCGCCTTTTATCCTTTCGAAAACGATAACATAAGTACCATTTGCGTACTAGGATTGATCTAATCGACTGGCACCCTCCCCAAAAATTTCGAGCCTTGTGCCTAGAGTAGAAAAGAATATTTCTCTGCCATTGCCGGAAAAATGGCTTAGCGGCATTTCTTCCGTTTTCACGTTTTATGTTCAAGTTCCGCCGAGGTCCACTTCGCCTCTCATCCTTTCGGGATCGATAAAATTAACTACCAATTGAGAAATGGGGACGATGTAATTGACTAATCCTCTTTCCCAAAACCGCTGGCCTTGAGCCAAAATTTGAAACCAATATTTCTCTGCCATAAAAAAAACAACAATGACAACTTACAGCAATGACTACAGAAACCACAACCGCCACAAGAACGGCAGCTACGAGCCATTTAATGCTTAAAAACTAGGTTGATTATTTTTTCTTTCAAAATCCTTACTTTATGTTTCACATGTATAAGATTGCATCAGCTCCCTCTGTGAGAGCTGTTTCATGGCTGGAAACATGGTGAACTATGTAGAACATCAGAAAAAGAAACCTCGCTGTTTCTCGCAAGAAATACGTCTGGATCCTTAAAATACTATGTGGGCACCGCCAATTTACTATTTTGTTTGCATACCCTCTATCCCAATTTTATATAGACCCCACCCCGGGTGTCATAGGGAGTCTGATCGAGAACCACTGCTATTTCTAGTTGATCGAGCTACCATAAAAAATCTTCCATCGCTGATACATGGCCAATCAGGGCGGCGAGCTAGCAGAAACGTTAACATTCCGGGCGAAATGCTTAATGGTATTTCGTCTGCCGTTACGTTCTGAGTTCAAATTCCGCCGAGGTCGACTTTGCCTTTCATCCTTTTGGGGTTGATAAATTAAGTACCAGTTACGCACTTGGGTCGATGTAATCGACTTAACCCCTTTGTTTGTCCCCTCTATGTTTAGTCCCTTGTGGGTAATAAAGAAATAGTTTAGAGACGGACTAAAAATATTTTACAATATTTAATCTGTTTCTTCTCACCATGGTTCTGAGTTCGAATTGTATATTTGCCAATATTTACTTTTTAATCTTTTCGGGAGGGATAAATAAAATATTAATTAATTTACTAAATGGCATTGATTTAATTAACTATACAACACTCCTCTGCTAAAACAAATCACGTACCTCACGGAATCAATAATCCCTATAATCAATATTAACCAATTAGCAATATTACTGTTTATCATTATTTATTTGTTTATTTTTAAGGATTTTATACTTTTATTTCACTTAAAATCTTCCACTTCTTTCACTCATTGGACTGCGGCCATGATGGAACATTGCTTTTAATGTTTTAGTCGTACTTGTTCTAACGGTTTCTTTTGCCAAACCGCTTATTTACAGGAACGTAAACAAACCAAAACAGTTTCCCGAGTTTTAGGGATCGGAGTACACAGACATAAAGACATGTACGTATACATACATTTATAAGTGTCTATATATATATATATATATATATATATATATATATATATATATATATATATATATATATATACATATAGTGTGGAAGGGCATTATGTATAATATTATGTATACATGCACATATAAACATTACAGATAGATAGATAGATAGATAGGTAGATAGGCAGAGAGACAGAGAGACAAACAGACAGATACGTACATATATACATTAAAAAGGTATGTAAATTAAAAATATGAATAAAATAAATTTAAAATGTAAATTTTATATATATATATATATATATATATATATATATATATATATATAATTAACATAATATGGTAAAAATTCGATATTAATTAATATCAATTTAATACCAGGAAACTAGCACATTAAAAGAATCAGAAGGTTCTTGAAAAAATTTTTTGGGAGATCCTAAAAGGATTATAGTACTTGTGTATATAAGATTGACCAGTGACCGGTCTGTCAAAATGGTAGAAGAAGCTCACTTAAAAAATTCTCAAATACGGATTCAGCGGAGCAAAAACAGGCGGGCGAGATCAGTGAAAATTGTACATACCTCGATTATCTGCAGACTATAGTTTCAAAATCAACACTTTCAAAATAAAAGTGTCTATTTATCTTCAGTACAGATTGCCGATATTTTTACAATCGAACAGAATCTCGTGCTAGTTGTCTTCAACTAGTGAAAGCGTGCACGTGATTTTATCCATTATAAAGATTAAAATTCAAAAGTCTTAGTTTTGGCGCGCTGAATCCGGAAAATATCTCTGCAGAAAATAATTTCTGCTTTGAATTTACCAACTTTGAGAAATGTGATTATGGTTAATTAACATAATATGGTAAAAATTCGATATTAATTAATATCAATTTAATACCAGGAAACTAGCACATTAAAAGAATCAGAAGGTTCTTGAAAAATTTTTTTTCGAGATCATAAAAGGATTATAGTACTTGTGTATATAAGATTGACCACTTAAAAAATTCTCAAATATATATATATATATTTCGTTTGGGGATTTGGTTTGCAAGATTCTTTATGTGAGTTCTGTGTTAAAGCATATTCTGTTGTGCCTGTGGAGAGACATTTTCTTTTTGTGCTTTATAAGACTATTGAAAAGGTTGTAAGACGTAACGAAAATATTTTAGGAAAATAAAAATAAGAGATAGTGGAAATTTCTTCAAGTTCTGCCGAGTCGCCTTTGCCTTTCATCCTTTCGGGGTCGATTAAATAAGTACCAGTTACGCACTGGGGTCGATGTAATCGACTTAATCCCTTTGTCTGTCCTTGTTTGTCCCCTATATGTTTAACCCCCTGTGGGCAATAAAGAAATAAATATGGCGTTGTGTCGTATTGCGCCCTCCTAGCATATATCAATTGGATTCATGCAGTATCACTAATCTCAGTCTGAACATAAATACCTAATGTTAGCTCCATATAGAGATGGTGCTCAATTGATCTATAAGGATGGGGGGAGGTATGTGGGGCTTATGTGAGACCTGCTATGATGTACTCACAGAATGGCATACACCATTCTATGCCTGACTGGCTGTACTGTAGTAGTACACAGTATGTGGATTTTCAAGGTGAGCTCTGATTGGCTGTATGCAAATAAGGTCATTACTAGGGTCCGGAACTCTCGTGGGAAAAAAAATTTCGCGTCTCGTCCAAGGATGAAATGTATAAGCCAGAGAAGCCAGGAAACCGTCTCTCCGAGACTATATGACACGGGGAGGAGCTGTTATCGATCAGGGTATAAATAATGGAGGGCCCAGTGTATTTCTCTGCTCAGGGGTGTGTAATGTTGCTAAGGTGGTCCTGCTCATACGCACTCTTTTATATTCTTTACCATTCTGAAGGTTTCGTTGAAAAAAAAAAAACAAATCCGAAAATACGTGCGTGAATGATAATGTTGAACGTACACACGTATGGGTCTATCCATCCGCAAACGCATGCGCTCATGCACGCAAATGCTCGCATGCATATAAATATAGATACGTACACACAAAACCTCTGTAGCGCGCGCGGCAGGGAAAGAAAAGGGAGAGATAGAAACAGAAAGAGAGAAAGATAAGAGGGAGGTAGTGAACGATAGTGTTAAAATTATACGTTTATATGCGTGTGTATATACATATATATGTGTGTGCCTATATATATATGTGTGTGTGTGTGTAGTGTATGTGTGTGTGTAGTGTATGTGTGTGTGTAGTGTATGTGTGTGTGTGTGTGTGTGTGTGTGTGCGAACACAAAAACTCACGCACACAGAGTCACAAAGACCCATATACGTCCATACAGAGATAAGCACATACACATACACAGAGACACATCTGTACGGCAAAGGGAAAGAAAGACACAAAGAGGGAATAAATAAATGGAAAGAGAAAGACAAAGAGAGACAGAACGAGATAGAGAGAGAGAACGAGAGAGAGAGATAGAGAGAGAGAGAGAGAACGAGAGAGAGAGAGAGAGAGAGAGAGAGAGAGAGAGAGAGAGAAAGGTGGGAAGGAAATTCGTGAAAATTTTCCAAGCACCGCAAGAAATGTCTCATTACTGAGCGCCTGTGTTATTTTCCTGTCATTGACAATAAATATATTTCTCTGCCCTCCACTTCCCATTTTTTTATTGCTCTCTTCACCCCCCCCGCCACCCTCATATTTTTTTTCTCTTCTTTGTAACACTTGTGTTCGCTTTTCTTTGTTTTATTGCTATTGTTTTTGTTGTTCTTCTTTTTCTTTGTTTATAGCTCATTGTTTTATGTATTTATACATAATTATATTTACATATACATATTTATACATATATATATTTACATATATATATATATATATATATATATATGTGTGTGTGTGTGTGTGTGTGTGTGTGTGTGTGTGTGTGTGTGTGTGTGTGTGTGTGTGTGTGTGTGTGTATTTATGTTGCTGTACGACGGAAGTTCACTCTATATAATGATATCAATGAAATAACTGGATATAAAAATGGTTCCTCCATTGTCAAGATGTGGACACGTGTCGAACATAGAAACGTAATAAATGGTTTGTTTGTTTTTCGTTCTTGTTTTGTTTGTTTTATTGTCTATGTGTGTATATATGTGTGGATATATATATATATATATATATATATATATATATATATATATATATATATATATATATATATATATATATATATATATATATATATATATATATATATATATATATATATATATATAATTTTTGCTTTACACCTATTCACATTAATGCACATATAAACGCACTCGCTTACATTTATACATAGGCACAATCAAATACACGCATATAGGCGGCCATTCATATTTCGTTATACAGATATGACAATACGCGTGTATATAAATATATATGCATACACACAGACACATCTGTACGGCAACGGGAAAGAAAGAGGAAGATGTAATAGCTGCCATAAATGAAATGAGCTTAAATTCGGCAACTGGCCCCGATGGTTTCCCGGCTGTCCTCTTAAAGTCGTGTAAACAAGAATTAGCAAGACCACTCCGGATACTCTTCCAGAGTTTCCTTGCAAATGGTAAACTTCCCAAAAAGCTGAAGGAAGGCACCATATGTCCTATCCATAAAGGCGGAAGCAGAGCAGAGGCTGGGAACTACAGGCCCATCTCTCTGACTTCACATATTAGCAAAGTCATGGAACGAATTGCCAGAAAGAGATTGATTGCGTTCCTAGAAGAAAATGACTTGCTGAATGAGACCCAGCATGGTTTCCGTCCAGGTAGAAGCTGCCTCACGCAGCTTCTGCAGCATTATGACTGGGTCCTGAAGCAGCTACTTGACCATTCAAATGTTGATGTGATATATCTCGACTTTGCAAAAGCCTTTGACAAAGTTGATCATGGCTTGATATGTCACAAGCTGCGAAACCTTGGCATAACTGGTAAATTAGGAGAATGGCTGCATGACTTCCTGAATGGTAGAAGTCAGACAGTTGCAGCCAATGGAGAACTATCTAGGGAAACACAAATTTTGAGCGGTGTTCCGCAAGGAACTGTCCTGGGTTCACTACTGTTCATAGTGGCCCTTCTGGACATGCCCACGGTCACTCGGAGAGCCACTGTCACTACCTACGCTGATGACACAAAACTATCTCAGGCAATAAAGAATCCTGATGATATTGTAAGCCTACAGAATGACCTAAATGCAATATATGAGTGGGCAGAGCAAAACAATATGCAGTTCAATGCGGAAAAATTTCAAGTACTGCGCTACAAGGCCACAAGTGCCTCCCAACTGGCATACACAGGACCTGGAGGTACTGCAATCCCAGAACCACAAGCCGTGAGAGACCTGGGCATCAACATGTGTAGTGATGCATCATTTCACATGCACATTGTCAAGTTGACAGCAAAGTGCAGACAGCTGGTGGGGTGGATACTGAGGACATTCCGTACAAGGGATCAAAAAGTCATGTTGACTCTATGGAAGACATTTGTCCTGAGCCGCCTAGACTATTGCTCTCAGTTGTGGTCACCACACCGTGTCAAACGGACAGCAGAACTCGAGGCAATTCAGAGGCACTATACAAAAAAGATCGCCACAGTCCAGCAGATGAATTACAGGGAGCGACTGCAGGCACTAGGTCTCTACTCCAGGGAGTAGAGACCTAGTGCCTGCAGTCGCTCCCTGGAACGCAGGCGGGAGAGATATGCAATAATATACATATGGAAAATACTGGAAGGACTGGTGCCGAACTTTGGCATCAAGTATTACAGAAATGTCCGCACGGGTCGCCACTGCATGGTGCCAAAGGTGCCGTCCACTGCATCTCACATAAGAACAAGATACTGCAGCAGCCTCGGTTTCAGAGGACCTCAGCTCTTCAATGCCCTGCCAAAACATCTGAGAGACCTGCAAGACACGGATGTGGAGGTCTTCAAGACAAAACTCGACGCTTTCCTCTCCACGATACCAGACGAACCAATGGCTCGAAATGAGACACAGTTTAGGGCAGCGATGTCAAATTCTCTTATACACCAGATGTGCCATCAAAACTCTTGATTGGATTATATCAGGTGCAGGAGAAGAGCCATGCAAGGAACGTGAAGAGAGCAAAGCATAAAGACAGAAAATCACGGTGGTGCTCCAGCATGACCACAGCCACTTGGCTGAAACCCATAAATAAATAAATAAAAAATAAATAAATATATATGTATGTATATATAAATATATATATATATATATATATATATGTATATATATATATATATATATATATATATATATATATATATAAATATATATATATATATATATATATATATATATATATATATGCATATTTATATATATGCGCATGTGTGTGCTTGTGTGTGTATGTGTATGAGTGTGTGTGCGTGCTTGTTTATATATATTTATTTATATAAGTATATATGTATATGTATGTATTTATATTTGCCTGTAAATATATATATCGATAGGCATATGTCTATATTTGGATGTATTTATGCATGTGCACCTACACACGTACACACCAACACACACACGCACACACCAATACAGACACACGCACACAAATATATACATATGTATGTATGTATAGAGAACAAGAAGTATTAGGTTCAACTGTGTCCCAGCTATAACTTTTTATCAAGCCTTTTTCTTGTTCTTTTACAAACTCCTTGTGGTCTATACGGTGTAGTGATATCGATAAGTGCATCAGCAACCTTTTTAGACATTCATAGTCTCATCTTCAAGCTGAAGTGACGTTGTTGTATATTTAAGTCTCTTTAGAATTGAATGGGCCAATGTGATGATGTTTGTGGAAATCACCGTTGTAATTTGAATCTAGATTCATTCATGGACAGACGAGTGATAATTCTGCTTGTGACTGAAATACGTTATTTTGAATATTGCGTCTATCATTACTCGTATGTTCTTTGGGGTTTTTTTTGTGAGGCTTTTTGTGTTGTCTTCACCTTAATGGTGTTGTGTATTGCAACAGATTTTTGTTGGAACTGCCTTATATATGACATTGTTGTACCACTCGGAGTAGTGTAATAGTCGGAGTCGTGAAGTTTACAACATCCACGGCGGCGGGCTGTGAACGACGGCTTCAGTATCTGTAGCTGATAAGGCATAACGACGCATAAACACTTGTTTTATTGTCCGATGACGTCATCAATATTCCAGTGGTGCGACTTCTGCAGACATTGTCTACAAGCAGATTCTTGAGACATTTACCATGGCGAAGGTTTTAATCCATGTTTGAGTATACACCACCATTAAATATATATATGTACATGTGGGGTGTTTGGGTGTGTGTGTATGTTTGTTTGTTTCTTTGTGTGTCTGTGAGCATGTATGCATGCATATCACTCTGTTAGTTACCCTTCTTTGTTGCAAAGCGTAGAGTCATATAACTTTCAACCTTTCCTAGTATCTTGTTTATTGTTTATCGAGATGGTGTTTGCTTTATCTTCCTGAATAATTTCAGAATCCGTGCTCACAATCGTCTGCACTCGCTGTTTACTGAGAAACACGCGCATGACACCAAGCGTTATTACAGATTTTAATCCCCAGGTAATACTTTTATGTCAGTGTGAATACAACGTTTCCTGGTCTAATGTATCCTGGTTGGTGCGAGTTAAATGGCTGATTGCCAAATGTTTGAAATTGTCTATTATTAAATTTTATGTGGTTTCACTACTTCAATTCTGAGTTATTTTTGAATAATTTTCTTGTGGTTATAGATATTAACACTCCTCTGTGATTAAAAGGTGGACTCGTTGAACTCTTGTAAAAAGTAACGAGTCTTGTTGAGACAAGAAAGGCGTTGGAATCTCGCGTGTTGTTAGTCAGAACTTACGTTTGTGAATACATTGCTTTACGCCTGCTATGTTAAAACCACATATCCTCAACCAAGGATACAAAACAATTTGACATCAGCAGGGCTCTTAGTTGATAGTTTTCGTTTACTTAAGAGTTTTTATATCGTATGCATTATAATGCGCGGCCACCCAGGCTAATAATTATTAGCCAAAATTACGGTGTAATGGTGTTTGAGAGCTTCCACTCGTAATCCTTGAACCTACTGAAAAACACCATCAGCTGTGTTAGCAATGGCACCTAACAGAACTCCGCCCTTTAAATGCTATGCAGTCACAGACAGAGAACAATAACTATTCTGAGATCACGTCGTTTGTAATACAATTTGCATGACCAACTTTGCCAATGGCTTTTGTAAAGACAACATACGCTACAGCCACATTTTACCAGCTGAGTAACTTTCAATACCCCATGAAAAGGTTGTAGAAGCCACCTAAGACGTCACAGGCTCCAGCCAAACTGAAACCGTATTGAGTGTCATCAGAGTATTTTCCTCCAACAAGATGATCAACTTTCATCAAATAATTTATATTACTGGTTTCTTAGTATGGCATGTCAAAAGCATAGACCTTTTGAACGTCTGTTCGTCTTCCTTCTTATCTTAACGATTCAGAGAGTTTTTCACTTGAGAGGAAGCTTTTAAAACGGATCTGATGCTACCTGGTTTTAGCTTTTTATATACATTTTACTTCCTATATTGGAACCATTGGAACCATTTTATTTGCAGACTCTATTAAATATTTCTCTCTTAAATCGATATTTAGTGACAGGTTATGACGACTGAAAAGAGGTATTTACATCACGTGAGCCAAGCCAATTCGTGAGTGTCTGTGCGAGATGTGTGTGTCAGCTATGATAGTGGATTGTTGAAATCGACAAATTTCGTAACCAAGTTCCTGCAGCAAGGTGATTTTTACTGTTACGGTCACTGACTAGTTACCATACAAACTATTCATATGAACCTATGTCTTATCAAAGAAAAGGTACCAAAGACAAAATCGTTAATGACAGTCTAATATATTGCTTATCCAAAAATGACCAGATTGCTTACAACAACTGGGGTTCTAGCGAGTTAATCCTATTACGTTCTTGCCGGTCAGTCCAGTTGACAAAAATAAGTTCTTAATTTCTACCCGAGAATTGTATGGTTAGTCATTTGCTGGTATCAACAATCTCCGACAAAGTCCTGTTTTGTGTTTAGTCATTTTTCTATCTCAAAACAGTGATTGGAGTTCAATTCCTAGGCAGTGAGTTGGTGTTTGGGACTCTGCCAATATTCCTGCTATAGATATAATCGATGGTCAGCTGGCACTTCTCTATGTAAATTTATAAAGCTGAAAAACCTTCCCTGACTTATTCATATATATGGGTCTCATTGGGAAAATAAAAACTTCTCTGGTTTATTTGTTCATTCATTTCACATTCCCCATGCCCTTTTTGCAGTCAGGGAGTCTGTGAATTATTTCCTTCCGACAATGGTTTTACTTTGGAATTCACTGAAGCTGGTTCTTTTGCAAATTTATCGAAAAATTTAGCAACAATTTCTATAGATTCTATCGAACCCCTTTCCCTTTCTGCTCCCTTCCCTTTTACATAGGAGACTTGTATTACATTCTGGAATTGTAGGAGCGTCTATTTCAAGTGGGATTTTGCGGCGCTCTATGATTTGTTTGGAACATTTCGTCTTTTGTCTTCTCAGAATATTTCTTTCCTTGGGAATTATGTAACTGTGAATGTTGGCCTTCGCTTCTGCTGGAACTTGCATGCATTTGGCTTGAATTATTAACAGACATTGCTTCATTTCTATGTCATTGTCTTTCTAAAAGAGGTTATCAGCCAGTTCTGTTTGAAGATAGCTTTTAGAATTTATTCCCAATAATCCTTGTGGAAATTCTGTTTATATTTGTTTGAATGTGGGTGCACATATGCATATAGATAAATATATATATATATATATATATGCATGTGTGTGCTTGCGCGAGCACGTGTATATGCGTCCACGCATGTGTGCGTGCGTGTGTGCATATAGCATATATAGATGTACATGTATCTATATACATATACATTTCACACACACATCTATATATATTTATGTCTATTTATATTAATAGGTCTATCTTAGAGTACAAACAACAAAGAAAAGTTAAATAGGTGGAAGAAATGTATTATAAGTCCAACAGCTGTTTCTGGTGGCTCGCTGATTCATAATGATATTAGTAGATTTAGTTCATCACAAAATGTGACCATATGGATGCATTTAACATAAGATAAGACGAGCCACTATCACCAGGGTAGAGAAGGTCTTACATTTCAGATCCTATAACATAAATGTATCCTTCACGGTCGCATTTTGTGAGAGACTAAATCTAGAAACATTATTATGGATCACCGAACCCATAGAAACAGCTGTTAGACTCATAAAACCTTTTTTCTACCCCTTTAATTTTCTCTGTCGTTTGTACTCTGTATATATATATTTACATACATACATACATACATACATATACATATATGATCTCTGTGTGTGAAAGATAATGTGTATGAGTGTGCGCGTGTGTTTGTGTCTGTTTGTCCCACACCACCACTTGACAACATCTGTTGATTTGTTTACGTCCTCGTAACTTAGCGGCTCGGCAAAAGCAAACGATAGCATCAGTACCCGGATTAAAAAGTACTGGGCTCGATTCGTTCGACTAAAAGTTCCTCAAAGCGGTACTCTAGTAAAAGATAAAATATAAAATATACCATTAATTAATTTATTAGGAGTGGCTGTGTGGTAAGTAGCTTGCTTACGAACCACATGGTTCCGGGTTCAGTCCCACTGCGTGGCACCTTTGGCAAGTGTCTTCTACTGTAGCCTCGGGCCGACAAAAGCCTTGTGAGTGGATTTGGTAGACGGAAACTGAAAGAAGCCCGTCGTATATATGTATATATATTTATATGTGTGTGTCTGTGTTTGTCCCCCCCCCCCCACAACATCGCTTGAGAACCGATGCTGGTGTGTTTACGTCCCCGTTACCTAGCGGTTCGGCAGAAGAGACAGATAGAATAAGTACTAGGCTTACAAATAATAAGTCCTGGGGTCGATATGCTCGACTAAAGGCGGTGCTCCAGCATGGCCACAGTCAACTAACTGAAACAATTAAAAGAGTAAAAGAGCTAGAACTTTACTGTCAATTCACAGTGGACATAATTCTTTCTGGACGTAGTATACTAGCTGCATTAGATATTTTGATAAGGTGATAGATAAATGTAATTATATTACCATGACACCCTCTAGTATTCTCTTCTGCCACTCCCAATTATAGTTGCAGTATTTTCTCCCAAAGTTCATTCTGCTACAATAATAGCAACAAGCATGTAATTCATTTATTCTTTAGTTCTGATGAAATATTTGCTGAACAATTATAATGGAGTATCCTGTATGTTGAAAACTTATGTGGTCTTATGCATCCGAAGAAGGCGGTGTATTTCAAATTGATGTAATGTTTGCATTGTTCGATTAACTGGAGCCGCCTGAAACGGCTGTAATGCACTGATACCTGGACATCCTTGTTACTAATTTGCTTTTTATTCAACTTACTTCGCGCTGTGCGGATAATACCGGACTGACTTGGTGCCTCATCTTAAGTACGTAATTCGACTGTGTGGTAAGTAGCTTGCTTACCAACCACAGGGTTCCGAGTTCAGTCCCAATGCGTAGCACCTTGAACAAATGTCTTCTATTACAGCCTCGGGTCAACCAAGCCTTGTAAGTGGATTTGATAGACGGAAACTGAAAGAAGCCCGTCGTATCTCTTTCTGTGTGTGTGTGTGTGTGTGTGTGTGTGTGTGTGTGTGTGTGTCTGTCTGTCTGTGTGTGTGTGTATGTTTGTCTGTGTTTATCCCAACAACATCACTTGACAACCGATGCTGGTGTGTTTATGTCCCCGTAACCTAGCTGTTCGGCGCAAGAGAACGATAGAATAAGTACTAGGCTTACAAAGAATAAGTCCTGGGCTAGATTTTCCCGAATAAAGGTGGCCGCAGTCAAATGACTGAAACAAATAAAAGAATGTATATATAAGTATATGTATATATATGTACAAAATATTTATATATATGCGTGTGTATGTGCCTGCGTGTGTGTGAGTGTGTCCTGTTTTACACACACACACACACACACACACATACACACACACACACACACACACACACACACACATATATATATATATATATAAAAGATAATAAGAGTGAAAAAACTACAGAAGGCTTGTGTTACATGGTTAAAGTATATATTTAAAATATGTCAGAAAAATGTTATGAAATCTTTTTGGTATATAAACATTGTATTTTGAGAAATAACCGGTTTCGTGTTGTCTTTTCAAATTTCTCTACTTCATTGTAACATGTGTTCGCTCCAGTCTGAAAAGAAGAGTTCTAGATAGGGGTAGGTAATTAGGGATTTCTTCCGGTATAAGGGAGATAATCGAAATCTAGGAGGTGGTAGAATTTGATTAATTTACCATGGTTTTGTTCTATATTTTTTTCCTTCTCAGTGGGGTGATAAATTTCCTTATTTAAATGTGTTAGCAATGGTTAAGTTTGGGTTTGTATTTTTGAATGAAAAAGGTTTCCTTATTTAATCTAATTTGTGTTGGTGTTCTAATGGCACATTGATAGAAAGGAAAGATTATAAATTGTGGTAGCATTTGTTTTGCGCATTTCTCAATATGCTCACTAAAAGGTATCATTCAGTATTCTGGACATGCAATCTGCTGTCGATGCAGAGTGCATTTGCGTCTGAGCGATAATCCTGTGGACCCTATGTAGTTTTCGTGGCAGCCCGAGCATCTTATTACATAAATAAGGTTTTCTGAGGCACAAGTAAAGTCAGATTTAACTTTGAATTTGTGTCCCTCTTTGAAGAGGAATTCTGAACCTTCTAGAATGTTTGGGCATGTTGCACAATTTGGTCGACCACATTTTTTTACTTTTGCATCTGTTATTTTGGAAAATAATTTTGCCTTTGTGAGGATCTTTTTCAGTGATTTTGGTTGTTTGTGGCTTTTAATGATTTTGTGTGTGTGTAAAATTTCCTTTAGTTTGGGGTCCTTATGTAGCATTGGTATGTTTTGGGTGATGATGGTGAAGGCCTCGCATGGTCAAACTCCCATGAGTATATAGACACTTTCAAATTTATCGTACATCATGCTGATGATCGGAGAAGAGTAGCTTTATACTCTTAACCGTGAAACGTCGTACATGATTAACTAAAGGCAGGTTTGTCTTTGCTTTTCTCTTCTGTTTTTGTTCTGTGTGTGCCATAAATATCGCCAACCGTTAGAGAAAAAATTTGTAGTTTGGAATCAGTAGTTCTTTGACTGCTATTTCTAAATTTTCAGTATGTTGGTGAAGCAACTCATGCTGATCCCTATATATTTATGATTATATATATATATATATATATATATATATATATATATATATATATATATATATATATATATATATATATATATATATATATATATATGCATTATATGATCGAAGACCACGCATTCTTTTCGAAGTAAGTTTTATCTTAATAATTACGATGCACACTCTTCTACTATCTCTTCTCTGTCTATCTCTCTATCTCTTGTTGTTCATCCTTTCTGTTTTTCTCTCCCACCCTTTCCCTATTCTTCTCTCCCTTTCACCGTTCCCTCTCTTTCTCACTCTTCCTCCTTGACTCTCTCGTCGCTGACACGTGACGAAGGGGATCTCTCTTTCCGTCTACCTCCTTGCTAAAGAAAAGATGTGCCTTTTCCTGTTTCCTCATGGCTCGTCTACCTAGCGTTCATAAAAAAATTTTCTATCGTCTTGGCTCAACAGCCCTCACCGTTTGTTTTTATTGTCTTGTTCTCATTGTCCTCTTCTTGTTAAAACTTTCACCCTCCGCAAAAAATCCCAAATTTTATTTAATTTGCTTTGCGGGAAGGACTGTTTCAACGAAGTCACGTATTG
>NC_142930.1:127980725-127993225 GCF_046866305.1 Octopus bimaculoides | reverse complement strand
GTGAAATTCTTCACTGATATCGAAAAAGTGAAAACAAGCAATGTTAATTCTCTAAATGAAGTATTAACAGTAACTGCACGGTAAAGTGAAGTGTATTGCCACTTAAGTCTGGCTGACCCCTAGGGGTGGATGTTACTGTTGCTTTAGCCCCAGGAGGACATCTTTTGAGAAAGAATGAGAGAGAAAAACAGCAACATAAACGTTGAAGTAAGAAAACATCTGGAAAAGGAGAATAGGGAACAATAAAAGGGCAAACACTGAAAAGAAAGGATTTACTGAAAGCCAGAAAAGCGGGATCCAGAGAAGAATATAGCTCAACAGATTGGTCAAAGATAATGAAATATTTTATGAAGGCCTTACAAGCTTTGTCTGTCACTGACCACCACTAAGAATTTTTAAGTGACAGGAATGTTTGCACATTGGTATTGATAGGAGCCACTGTGCAATAGATAAATTTGATGAATGTTGTTGTTGGCACTCCGTCGCTTACGACGACGAGGGTTCTAGTTGTTCAGATCAACGGAACAGCCTGCTCGTGAAATTAACGTGCAAGTGGCTGAGCACTCCATAAACACGTGTACCCTTAACGTAGTTCTCGAGGGAGATTCAACGTGGCACAGAGTGTGACAAGGCTGGCCCCTTTGAAATACAGGTACATAAGAAACAGGAAGAAAGTTATGTCGAAAGAATGCAGCAGGGTTTGCCACCGCCCTTACCGGAGCCTCGTGGAGCTTTAGGTACTTTCGCTCAATAAACACTCACAACGCCCGGTCTAGGGATCGAAACCGCGATCCTATGACCGCGAGTCCGCTGCCCTAACCACTGGGCCATTGCGCCTCCACATTTGATGAATAGCAAATGTTCATAATTGGTTGTGTTACGAGGTGCCGGTTATTTATTCTATGGTTGCTGTGTTTGGTCACAGGCCGCGTGTCTATGATGAACAACACCTCGTGAACTATTAACAGAAGCTTTATTTACTGCACATAGTAACTTCTATGACTGTCTTTAAATGGAGAATACAGGCAACAATTTTTAGATATTGGGTGAGACTAACTCTGTAGATATAACAAACTAGTTGGTTCGTATAGATCCGTGATTACGCTGTCACCGCTGGAGAAATATCATGCTAAATTCTTTACGACAAATCTGCATCTTCTGTCTGTTCGGTTAGAGAACAGAAATATGAGTATAAAGTATTTAAAACTGTTTCGCATGCTGAATCTGCATCTGCTGTTTCACATGCTGAATCTGAATCATCCTCGGCTGGAGGATGAAGACGAGAATGAAGTTGTCACCGCGACAGGTTCCACACTCTGGCGGTTAGTGCCAAAAATTCGCCAATCGAATCACGTGATGGCTCGATGCTAACTGGTCAGTTAGTCGGCAGATCACCTGAAATGGCTATGGTTAAGCCGTGACGTTTAATTGGCTATTTCAACGATTCGGTTTCGAATGTGCTGCAATTGCAAATAAAACCCAATTTTGAGCAAACAAATGACGGTTTGTTTCGACAAATGTTTTCCTAAACTTCACAAGTTCGGCAGAGTCCGTATCCTGTGAAAGACAACAATGGTAAAGCTTTGATATTTTTCTCCGATGTGGGATTTTTGCATCTCGACAATGCGTTTTGTGTTGAGTTTCTTTGTTGAATATAAAGTTTAGAATATGAAGTGAGTTGTGCTGCTTACGTCATTCCATTATGGATGTTAGTATAGACCAAAGTTTTAATGTTAAATTTGCTAGAGGTTCCAGTGAAGCAACGTAGAGTCGGTGTGTTTATGACGCATCTCTTAAGTCATTATGATGATATGCTCTCTCTATATATGTGTATATGTGTGTGTGTGTTAGTGCGCACGCATCCGCTTGTGCGTGAGGTATGCATGCATGTATTTATATGTGCATATTTATATATGTATAGTTATATGTTTATGTGTGTATGTGTGTTTGTATGCGTGTATGTATATATGTGTGTGAGGGGTTGCGTGTGCGAGTATAATTGCAATTATTTATGCAGTCCATTAATGCGGCGATTCGGAAGAATCGTTAGCAATGCCGTCAAAAATGCTTCGCAACATTTCGTTCGACTTCACCCTTCTGAGTTCAAATTCCGCCGAAGTCGACTTTGCGTTTCATTCTTTCGGAATCGATAAAATAAATACCAGCTGTACTCTGGTATCGATGTAATCGACTTGCGCCCTCCCCTAAAATTTCAGGCCTTGTGATTTCGGGGAAAATGATTTATACAATACATTGTCAACCCACAATTCCCCGTTGTACTCTTGTCTGCATTTGTGGTTAACAATTCTGGTTAAAGGAATTTAAAAGTCATGATTGTCACCTTTTCAGGCTCTCAAACGCTCACATTTTCATTTAATCGAAAATATTTCAGATTCCACTCCTTCTATTCTGAATATTTCTCATTGTGCTTGTCCGTCACTTGTCCGTAACTTCAGCACTTGCTACCATCTGACAGCAAAACCGCCCAACGTTTGGCTCACAGACGCAGTGTTACTTTTCGCTGCTGCCATTACACTAGCACTCGGTCGCACTCTTGTCTCTCAGCTTCTCCATCATATTTCGCTTCCTTTCTACAATGCTCCACACTGTCTTTCCACAACAAGTCGTCATCCCTCTATAAATCTTTCCGAACACAGTTGTTGTTGTTGTTGTTGTTGTTGTTGTTGTTGTTCTTCTTCTTCTTCTTCTTCTTCTTCTTATTATTATTATTATTATTATTATTATTATTATTATTATTATTATTATTATTATTATTATTATTATTATTATTATTCATTACACGACCATTAAAAATCCTATTGAATATAACCATTCTAGTTAAAGGAGTTTAAAGTCATGATTGTCACCTTTTCAGGCTCTCAAACGCTCACATTTTCATTTAATCGAAAATATTTCAGATTCCGCTCCTTGTATTCTCAATATTTCCCATTTGGCTTGTCCGTAAAATATTTCCACACATTTCCTAGCTTTTTAGAAGAATATAATCTCTTTGATATTTACTTATGAACAGGTTTCGATTGTGTCATCTTTGACGACGATATGGCTACAATACATATTTTGCATTTTAACCGTTTCTGTTTGTCACTAGCAATCTACAGTAAAACTCTTGGCGAATATTCTCTTTAGTTGGTTCATGTTGAATCCTATTTCATTATTAATGCGAAAATTCGTATTCATTTCTCTTTTATCTCGTTCCCTTATATTACTTTTCCAGGGTTCTGTGTTGACAGGTTTTCATCCCTTAAAATTTTATTCGCTACACTTTTTCATGACAAATTCAATTCGCTTGTCATCGCTAACTTTCTTTGTTGTTCTTGATAAAACCAAGAAGTGAATATTATTTCTGGCACACGGTTTCAAATTATCCATATATAAAAGGTATCTGTCAAAGCTATTAGATACGATGTAACCTATATCCAATTATGTGATGGTGAATTGAGAAGCATCTCCGAAAAGGGATCAAGCTGGAGAGGTGCTCATCTTTGAAACATTCAATTTGATATTAATACTTTATTACTCTTTTATTACATCCACATTTGATATGCAGTTTTATTGCTCTGACAGAAAACTATTCCTATTTACTGTATTCTATATAAAACCGATCACTCCAAAATCAGTAACTCAGAAACATTTGTTCAGATCCTACGGAGTGAGAAGAACTGGAAGAGCTACATTTATGGGGCTATCTAGCCATCACTATGAAGGCGTGTGGCCCAGTGGTTAGCGTGTTGTTCTCACGATCGTAAGGTTTCGCGTTCGATTTTTGGACCGGGTGGTGTGTTTTGTCTTTGAACAAGGCATATCATTCCACATTTCTCCTGTTTACTCAGCTGTAGATAAGTACCATCTGACTGCAATTGCTGTCTTTTTATCCTGTCGCTATTAAATCTGCGATGTTCCGCTGGCTAAGTGAGGCCGAGACGGTGTCTATGTCCGCTCCTGACTTCACAGGCACCAAAACAATAAGTGAAAGCATGATACATGTTACCGCATCAGACTCACTTCCAAGTGACACTTATTAATAAATTCACGAAGCTGGATGTTTTCTTTGGACGTCCTTTTTAATAAATTCTGCTGCGAAAAATCAGTCTCAGGCTCACGGCCTAAAATTTAAGAAAGTATCGGAAAAGACATTAATCATCGTTAATCATCAACCTCAGTATTTGATTGGGATTTTTATTAAACCGAAAAAAATAAACGGCATAGTTAACCTCAGTGGGATCTGAACTCAGAACATGTCGTGCGACTAAATATCGCAAACCAGCATGAAAAACCATTTGTGCTAGAAAAGAAGCTACGCAATACCTGAGAATGTCAAAAAGCGGTGATATTTCCTTTTCGAAAATCGATTTATTTCAGTAGCTGGGCCATAACACTATGGTCACATAGCCCAACATTATCGTCCAAAATCAAATCTGGTCATCACCCCTAGGGACTATTTCAACTACAACGTAGGTATTGATTTTCAGAGTCCTCCTCCTCCTCCACCCCCACATCATCATCATCATCATCTTTTAATGTTCACTTTTTAATGCTTGCATGAGTCGGACGGAATTTGTTGAGGTGAATTTCCCCACGGACAGATACCTTTCATGTCGTTAACCCTCATAGTCTCTATGGTAACGAAGAACACACTTCCATGAAGGTGACATTCGCTTATATCTGTCACGTGACGTCAACGCAAGTATACAGTAACACACGCATACACACTCAAACACACACACACATACATATACATATGTGTGTGTATGTATATACACACGTCCACACACGTTTTTTTAAGCATAATTACTCACCTGATAATCCCTCAAGCAACATAGAGTCGGGGAGTCCAAATATCAACAACTACAATATATATTCTTTTCTATTCTAGGCACAAGGCCCGAAATTTTGGAGGAAGGAGCGTAGTCGATTGGATCGACCCCATTACACAACTGGTGCTTAATTTATCGACCCCGAAATGATGAAAGGCAAGGTCGACCTCGGCGGAATTTGAACTCAGAACGTAACGGTAGACGAAATACCCTTGGCATTTCGCCCGGCGTGCTAACGATTCTGCCAGCTCGCCGCGCTGTTTAATGAAATATATTGGAATGAAAATAAAGTAAGTGAAAATATGGCGTTATCTTTTGCATGACAAATTCACAGTAAAATATTACGTAAAAGGAAAAACTACAATATACATTAATACGAAAACAAATCGGGCGTCGAGCTGGCAGAATCGTTAGCACGCTGGGCAAAATACTTAGCGGTATTATGTCCATCTTTATGCTCAGAGTTCAAATCCCACTGAGGTCGACTTTACCTTTCATCCTTTCGGGGTCGATAAATTAAGTACCAGCTGCGTACTTGTATGTATGTATGTATGTATGTATGCATCAGTGCAACGCACACGCATGATCTTAACCGTACTACTTCCTCTAGAGAAATATTTTTATTTATGTTTAGTATATTTGAATTCATTAACTCCAAGAATCATTTCAATTCCACGTGTCAATGTACTTCCCACGCCCATCCTCCTTTTATCACGGTTAGAAATCATTTAGTAGTAGTAGTAGTAGTAGTTGTTGTTGTTGTTGTAGCAGTAGCATCAGCAGTAGTAGTAGTAGTAGTAGTAGTAGTAGTAGTAGTAGCAGCAGTAGGAGAAATACTAGTAGCAGCAGTAGCAATAGCAGCAGTAATAATACTAGTAGCAGCAGTAGCATCATCATCATCAGCAGCAGTAGTATTAGTTGCAGCAACAGCAGTAGTAATAGCAGCGGCAGCAGCAGCAGCAGCAGCGGCAGCAGCAGCAGCAGCAGCAGCAGTAGTAGTAGTGGAAGTAGTAGTAGTAGTAGTAGTAGTAGTAGCAGCAAGAGCAGCTGCACACGGCCAGCCAGCATCAAGGGATGTTGATTGTACCTGACATCAATAAAACCGAGTCGAATTACCTTGGAGATTTGCATGACACGTCACTTCCTGTTAAGATTTCAGACGTAATCTTAGTGGTGCAAGTAGTTTTGGCGGCGGCGGTGGTGGTGGTGATGGTGGTGGCGGCGGCGCTGGTGGTGGTGGTGGTGCAAAGAGATATGTGTGTGTCTGTATCAATTGGTAGTTTGGTGGGGGTACGGGTGGTGTGGTTTGTGATTATCGTTCTTTTTTGTGAGCAAATGAAGGTGATGGTGGTGTCGGTGGTGATGGTCATAATACTAGAGACAGTAAGTAGCGGGAGGAGGTTAAAATGCATATTGCATAGTTGCACAGATAATATAAGTCATATACATACATACATATGCGTGTGTGTGTGTGTATGTGTGTGTGTGTATAAACACTCACAGATACACATGAATATAGACAAACAAATACACACACAGATATATGTGTGTGACTACATAGCTATACAAACACACATACACACACACACGCACATTATTTATATATATATATATATATATATATATATATATATACACCACCATGGAAAAAGTACTCAATATATAATGTAGAATGTGTTTATTTTATTAGAAATAGAAGATTTTTAGATCGTGACTGAGTTTCAAGTGTCAGGCCATTAAAACAATTGATGTAAGAAAACAGCGTGACAATACATAAGCAAAAATATTCACAAGTACATCAATATTTGATCTATTAGCAAAACAAATTTTTAAAAATACATATGTGTGTGTGTTTGTGTGTGTGTGTGTGTGTTTGTGTGTGTGTGTGTGTGTGTGTGTGTGTGTGTGTCTGTGTGTGTCTGTGTGTGTGTCTGTGTATGTGTGTGTGTGTGTGTGTGTGTGTGTGTGTCTGGATGTGTCTGTGTGTGTGTGTGTGTGTTCAGAATATTTGAAATATAAGACATCATCACTCATTTCCGAGTTGTTTTAATGTCCTTACCATGAGTATAAGAGTGAGTACTGTTATTGAAGTCTTTGTAGTGTTTTATTTCTTAAACTAAGCGTATGACCATAGTAAGGCGGCGAACTAGCAAAGTCGTTAGCGCGTCAGGGAAAATGCGTTGCAGCATTTCGCTAAGCATTTGAGCTCAGAACGTTTTTACCTTCTGAGTTCAACTTCCGCTAAAGTCAACTTTGCTTTCGGACTCGATAAAATAAGTTCCTTTAGGGCATATGGCCCTCTCCTGAAAAAAATGGCTGGTGTTCTGCCAAAATTCGAAAGAATTAATATTATTAAGGTGGCGAGCTGGCAAAATCCTTACAGCGTAGGACAAAATTCTTAGCGTTATCTTTTCCCGCCAAAGTTTTCTGTGCCTTTCGTATTATCTGGGGTGGATAAGATATGTAACAGGTGAACACTAGGATTAAGGCAATCGCCTTACTATTTTCTCCTACCTCGGGTAAAAAAGATAGACTTTGTGCTTATAGCTAAAAGAATTACATGACTATGTTTCGGATATGACAAATGCATTATGCGAGAAGCAATTCCCCAGGCGTGGCACTCTGCCGGTTACGACGACGTGGGTTCCAGTTGATCTGATCAACGGAACAGCCTGCTCGTGAAATTAACGTGCAAGTGACTGAGCACTCCACAGACACGTGTACCCCTAATGTAGTTCTCGGGGAGATTCAGCGTGACACAGAATGTGACAAGGCTGGCCCCTTTGAATTACAGGTACATCAGAAACAGGAAGAAAGTGTAAGAGAAAGTTATGGTGAAAGAATACAGCAGGGTTTGCCACCACCCCTGCCAGAGCCACGTGGAGCTTTAGGTGTTTTCGCTCAATAAACACTCACAACGCCTGATCCGGGAATCGAAACCACGATTCTACAACCGCGTGTCTGCTGCCTTAACCACTGGACCATTGCGCCTCCATTTCACAATACACAGAGAGACAGGTTGCGCATCTCCAAGGGCCAGGAAACGGATACGCTCTTGACTATGAACCAACTAAAGGTATTAGTATTATTGTTAATGGTGTACACGAATGTTTTAGATTCAGAATCAACAGCCTTGATACCGGATCACTACCAGTTTCCTTAGACATCTATAATCTTCCTCGCAATCCTTGCTGTTCCCAAAATAGCAAGTTTTTTAACAATGCAGCTCTCATAATTACACCAATCTCAATAAGGGATGTGCTAAGTCTGTCTGTGACGGTAACTAGAGAACCAATAGCAACACGCACTTGACTGTGCAAAGACATTGTCCTCTTCGGTTAGGCTCTCAACTTTTTAAAGTTCTACAGGAAAAGGAAAGTGTGAGTGTTCAGGGATGTATACACACACACACACACACACACACACACACACACACACACACACACTCACATATATATATATATATATATGTGTGTGTGTGTGTGTGTGTGTGTGTGTGTGTGTGTGTGTGTGTGTGTGTGTGTGTGTGTGTGTGTGTAATTGAATATTACAGAAAATGAAGTGACAAAGACAGGTGTATAAACAACAAGCAGGTGTATTAGTTTGATGCTCGGGAAGGAGAAAAAGTCTTTTACGTTTCGAGCCTACGCTCTTCAACAGAAAGGAACACGAGAAAATAAACAGATTCAAATATGCAGAAAACAAAACACAAGGATATATATACATATCATTTGGATGATATATAGCCGAGGAGACAGGGAGAGAGAAAGAGAGAGAGAGGCTATAGATATAGACACATACATAGTGCATATTATACGGGTAGTAAAAGTAGACGTGGATATGTATGTATATATATATATATATTTACAAATATATATATATATGTATATATATATACATATATATATATATATATATTTATATGTATATATATATTTACATGCATATATGCATATATATATATATATATATATATATATATATATATATATATACATATATATATTTACATATATATATATGTACATATTACATATATATATATATATATATATATATATATATATATATATATATATATATGCACGAATGTATGCATGCATGTAGGCATAGATAGATAGATAGATAGATAGATAGATAGATAGATAGATAGATAGATAGATAGATAGACGAAAGTTTTCTCAAAGGTACAGAGGTCACTCATCACAGTTGTTTAAATTTCAATGGCGTTGCTTTGTTTCTTTAAAGATCACCATATTTTTTTCCTTTTACTTATAGAATTCTTCAAGAACAAATCTAAACTATATATGTACATACGTATGCATGTATGTATATATATTCACATATGCATGTATATATATATATATATATATATATATATATATATGTATATATATATATATATATATATATATATATATATATATATATATATATATATATATATATATATATATATATATATATATATGCGCACATATACATACATATATATATAAATACATATGTATATACATACATATGCACAACACAAGAATGTGTGTGCTAGTTGAACAATAGAATACGTGACTAGCTATATACATCAATACATCAATACATGCTTCCTCCAACATTTGCTATTATATATAAAATAGAAGGCACAATGCAATTTCTATGAACTCTTATGTTCTATTTCTCTCCGCGATCAATGCAGACGTTTACAATAATTGTCTCGAAAACAACATATCTAAGATATATTGATATTTTTAATGAGATATATTTATGAGATTGTGTGATGATCATGCTGTGATGTTCATGCTACAGGCATTTTTAACACAGGAAATAAGTCTTACTATTTACTGAAATTTCATAAATGAGATTTTGACTATACCGCGCATGCTTTCTTACTGCATACAAAATGTGAATTTAAAATAAGTTCTCACTTGTTTTGAAAGTATTGAACAGACGTTAGAATGAAGAAGTCAAGCGCCCGCTGAGCCTCCATCTTCGTTCTGTTTCCACTCGTTTTTCTTTTAATTTTTTCTCACGTGATATTCTCGTGTGATTTTCTTGCAGCTGTTGATTATTATCATTATTATTATTATTATTATTATTATTATTATTATTATTATTATTATTATTATTATTGTTATTATTATTATTATTATTATTATTATTATTATTATTATTATTATCATCATCATTGTTGTTGTTGTTGTTGTTGCTGTTATTGTTATTTTTATTAACACTCATTGTTGCCAACACCACCTCAATTTTCCTGCTGGCCCTGTGCTAAAATTTGAAGCCATGAGTTCAAATGCATCCGAGGTCGACTTTCGAAGTCGATAAAGTAAGTACCAGTTGCGTACTGGGGTCGATGTTAACGACTTACCCCTTCCCACGAAATCGCTGACCTCGTGCCAAATTTTAAGCCACCATTATTGTTGCCGCTGTTGTTGTTGTTGTTGTTGTTGCTGTTGTTGTTGTTGTTGTTGTTGTTGTTCTTCTTCTTCTTCTTCTTCTTCTTCTTCTTCTTCTTCTTCTTCTTCTTCTTCTTCTTCTTCTTCTGGTATGGTGTGGATGTAACAAAATGTCGGCTGCCATCAAACAGTTGGCATTCTTCATTCAGATTTCGAGAAGCTCTGCGGAGGGTTCATGCAGTTCGAAGCAACACTCTCTCCCGTAGATGCCCTGTCTTTACATTTAGTCCCATCATTTCAAACCTGTTTGTGAGCCCCGTACATACAGTTCCCAGGACTCCAACAGCAACAGGTTCAACGCCTTCTTTTTTTCAATAACCATAATCTTTTCATCTTCCACTTCAAAGGATCCTATCTGACCTATTTTTCCTCTCTTTCCGATACTCTCTCACCCCCAGGTTATTCAATATGTTCTATTAAACAGGTTTTTCTCTCTTTATTCACAACCGCTATATCTGTCTTTCGATGTTCAATTTCACGATCACCCTATCACCATATCTTTACTTTCTCATTCTCGATTACTGATTCTGGGTTTTCTCCATACTACATCTTTGCTTTATTTCAATTTTTTTAAGTATGCAATTATTTATTGGAATGAATTGAAACATACGTAAGCTTTATTTGACTTCACTTTAACTTTATTTTAGCAGCATGTTAATAAATTAATTTTACATTCTTGCCATCATCATCATCATCATCATCATCATCATTATTATTGTCATCATCGTTGTATTTGTGGTACAAATATAACATAAGGAAACAATGTAATTAGTTTGGATTCTAGTACTGACATAAATTTGCTAAAAATGCTACAAATGGTTTATCCTTTTATGTTGGAAATCTGTATAGTCATCTTCGTCTGAAGAGAGCATTTTCTTTCAAATTGATGTAATGTTTTCATTGATCGATTAAATGGAGCCGCTTGAAACGGTCGTAGAGCATTGATACTTGGACATCCTTGTTACTTATTTGCATTTTGCTCATCTAACTTCGAAGTGCGCGGACTATACCGAACTGGCTTGGTGCCTCAATTTAAGTACCTAATTCAACAGAATCTTAATTATATTATATATCAGAGACTAACGTGAACAGTCATGAATTTAAACTGGTGGTCCACACTGACGAAGCTCAAGGTTGAATAACCAAAAGCAGAAACCTGGTTTGTGGATATCCGTAATTGCATAATATTTTTATTTGTGTTGTTAAAGTTTTAATTCGGTCTGTTTTCCTCGCATACTGTTTTTCTCTGTTATATTGGTGCGCTACGGTGGATTATTTAAGACTTGGCTCTTATTTCAAACAGCTAGATGCTCATTAAGCATCATTACGATATTTCATAGCTCCTTAAAGCTATCATAACTGCGTTCCACCAATGCTACTACTGGTGATATCATCAAATTTTGAATTTATCCACAGATGATATGAACAGTAGTGACATCTAACTTCAAATCTCAGTGTTTGAATATTTCATTTAAATATATATATATATATATATATATATATATATATATTCATATATATATATATATATATACACACATATATATATATATACATATATATTTATATATATATATTCTTTTATACTTTTATTCTTTTATGCATTTCAGTCCAAAAGGTGTGGCCATGCTGGGGCATCTTCAGAGTATTACCTTTTCAATGGCCATTCATATGCGATTGGCTTCTGGCGACAGAGTGAGTTCGACACTGCTGCCCTATTTTGAGTTTCCTGCCTTGACATTGGTTCATCTGGGACCTTGGATAGCAAGAGGTCACGTTGTTTCTTGAAAACATCTACCCCCTGCTCCACGTGGATCCCTCAGATATTTTGGTTGAATATTAAATATGCTGTGGTCCCTTGAATCCGAAGCCGTCGCAGTACATGGTCCTCACTCTAAACGGGATACCTGAGACACTTGGGACAGTGCTGTATGTCCAGGTGGGGATTAGTATAGCTCATTATACCAAACTTTGGTGGCAACCCCTCTCGGATTTTCCCTACGTGTATAACTGCATATCTTTCCCGTCTTCGTTCCAGGGAGTAGAATTGTAGATCTTTCAGTCTCAGCCAGTAGCTCAGGTGTTCAATTGATGCAGTCTTCCTGGTGGGTGTAGGATTACTGAACTGCTTCAACTTCCGCTATTAAGTTCACGCTATGGAGTGTCGCACAGCGGGACTGAACCTGATAAGGTGTCGTTGGAAAGC
>NC_142930.1:127973225-127975725 GCF_046866305.1 Octopus bimaculoides | reverse complement strand
TCCATTGTTCTTGTTCGCTATTGTTCTTATTTTCCATTGCAACCATTAATCTATTGTTAGTTTAATATTTACCTCTCACCGCCACTCACTCTTTCCTTCTCTTTTCAAAGCTCTTCGTCGCCTTCCCCGCTCGCTCTCTCGCTCTCTATCTCTCTCTCTCTCTCTCTCGCTCTCTCTCTCTATCTCTCTTTTTTTTTCTCTCTCTTTCTCTCTCTCTCTCTCTCTCCCTCTCTCTCTCTCTTCCTCTTTGCTTCTCTGGCCCTCTTTTAAACAATCCCTTTTATCTTTGCCGCTCTCTTTCTACTTCACGTACTGTGACGTAATATTCAAAACATTTTTATGCTTAGTTTCACATCGGAATCTAAAATGGTTGTTCCATCAATTCATGAGAGGTGATTTTAGTCAATAAATTTATTAATAACAACGATTTCTTCATTAGAGTTTATTACATCAACTGTAAACCTCTCCAATTTTTGAAGGAGAAGATTCCTATCGATGTAATCGATAAATGATGCTTTTATTTCCATAGAATTCATATATATCAATACAATACAAACCCCGGTTGAATTTGAACTTGAAACTAAATGTTGCTCTAGTATCTTTAATGCTGTTCTCTATTGTCTGAGCTACTTCAGCCAGAACCTCAATCGCTTTGTTTTTTGCTTTGTTTTCGGTTTTGTTTGGTTTTGTTATTTTCTTCTTTTTTTTATTTTTTTGTTTAGCAAAATATTGGAATTAATCTGAGTGCAATGCAGTCTGGCGTTATAAAAATATTCTGTTCTGCTTTCATTTAATTGGATGCTTTTTTTATAGGTGTAAAAGAGGAGGAAAGGTAGCAGCATCCATGGTGGATGAAATTTATCCTCAGGTGCCCATCCTGACTTGAATGGTTGTAAGAGAGTGAACTCCGTTCAAGACCTCCAAAGACGAATGGATGATATTTAAGAACAGATTAACACTATTTCTCTCACACTTTCATTCTTTTCTCTCACATTCTCTCTCTCTTTCTCTCTCTCTCTCTCTCTCTCTCTCTCTCTCTCTTTCTTTTCCCTTAACGTGCAATGCCTATTTAATTTCTTTGAATTTGCCATGACGGCATTACAAAGAGTAACGTGTGGGCTGGACAAGTACAATGATGAGACGGAATGAAATTTACAAGGATGATACATATGAGAGGGATATCGGCGCTCACCGACCGATAAACCATCGAAATCACAGGTTCAATCAAATATACAATTTTTACACAATATACAGAATATAATCAAATAATCAAATATAATAAAACAACAGTATTTTTAATCCTCCTCGTCCGAACCCCCAATTAAATACCCTGCCGACTGCAAGCAAGCCTGCATCGTTAGGTGGGGGTCCGTGACGAGGAAGGTATACTCTTCTTTGGAGAAGTTTTTGTGACTTTCGACATTTCACAATGTCTCACTACCTCCGCAGCCACCTGCGGAGGCCACCTTGGACTGCTTGTGAATGCCGAGAACATGCGTTCTCGGTCGCCCAGGCAATACCTACATCACAAACGTCAGCCATCATGGACCTCCACTCCAAGTCTGAAGGTTCAAGAGTTTTCGTTACGGCTTATTCTGCTAGTCTCCTGCTTTCCCAAGCTTACCTTTGTAGCACAAGGACTATTTCATCCCTATGAGTGGGTGGAGAGATAAGGTGTGCTATCAGGGTATGCCTTCACATCGGTGCTAGGAATCAGCCCTTCTCTTCGTCTTGTATACCTTAACTACAGGACCATCTTCTGATATTTGACCATACAACGATCCTGGCCTGAGCAGATCTTTGGATACAAACTTTATTTTAGGGCACTAAGCTTATTTAAACCTTACGCGAATGAGTACTTGTTTACGTGACATCAGAGCATGTCCTCAAACCTATGGAGCAGCATAACATACATCTTCGTGTCTGTATCCCTTACTGACACAAGCCAAGAAGCTGAACGGACATAAAGCCGAACGGACACAATGCCGAGCGGACACAATGCCGAACGGACACAATGCTGAATGGACATAAACCCGAACGGACACAATGCTGAATGGACATAAAGCCGAACGAACACAATGCCGGACGGGCAGTAAATCCGAACGGATGTAATGCCGAACGGACATAAAGCCGAACGAACACAATGTCGAACGGACACAATAATAATAATAACAAACAAAAAAACATTCCTACCTACATAGTTTAATGACCAATTCAGGGTATCAAATTGTCATATTGTAGGAATAAAAGGATTACCATATATTTTAATTTTCGAATGTCTTTTCGGCTTCTTGTCCGTTCGGCTTTATGTCCGTTCGGAATTGTAGAGTTGTAAAGTAGAGTTGTGTTTCTCACAAGTGAAGTACGGCGATGACAATAAAATTTTCTGCCTTAAGGGTGTTCCATCATTTATGTTAGGCATTTTATTTGACCATGGTCGGGCAGAATTCGTTATAAATATATTTGAGACTTGATCTCAACTTCTTTATATATTGTATAT
>NC_142930.1:127960725-127965725 GCF_046866305.1 Octopus bimaculoides | reverse complement strand
GCGACCCGTGCGGACATTTCTGTAATACTTGATACCAAAGTTCGGCACCAGTCCTTCCAGTATTTTCCATATGTATATTATTACATATCTCTCCCGCCTGCGTTCCAGGGAGTAGAGACCTAGTGCCTGCAGTCGCTCCCTGTAGTTCATCTGCTGGACTGTGGCGATCTTTTTTGTATAGTGCCTCTGAATTGCCTCGAGTTCTGCTGTCCGTTTGACACTGTGTGGTGACCACAACTGAGAGCAATAGTCTAGGCGGCTCAGGACAAATGTCTTCCATAGAGTCAACATGACTTTTTGATCCCTTGTACGGAATGTCCTCAGTATCCACCCCGCCAGCTGTCTGCACTTTGCTGTCAACTTGACAATGTGCATGTGAAATGATGCATCACTACACATGTTGATGCACAGGTCTCTCACGGCTTGTGGTTCTGGGATTGCAGTACCTCCAGGTCCTGTGTATGCCAGTTGGGAGGCACTTGTGGCCTTGTAGCGCAGTACTTGAAAATTTTCCGCATTGAACTGCATATTGTTTTGCTCTGCCCACTCATATATTGCATGTAGGTTATTCTGTAGGCTTACAATATCATCAGGATTCTTTATTGCCTGAGATAGTTTTGTGTCATCAGCGTAGCTAGTGACAGTGGCTCTCCGAGTGACCGTGGGCATGTCCAGAAGGGCCACTATGAACAGTAGTGGCCCCAGGACAGTTCCTTGCGGAACACCGCTCAATATTTGTGTTTCCCTAGATAGTTCTCCATTGGCTGCAACTGTCTGACTTCTACCATTCAGGAAGTCATGCAGCCATTCTCCTAATTTACCAGTTATGCCAAGGTTTCGCAGCTTGTGACATATCAAGCCATGATCAACTTTGTCAAAGGCTTTTGCAAAGTCGAGATATATCACATCAACATTTGAATGATCAAGTTGCTGCTTCAGGACCCAGTCATAATGCTGCAGGAGCTGCGTGAGGCAGCTTCTACTTGGACGGAAACCATGCTGAGTCTCATTCAGCAAGTCATTTTCTTCTAGGAACGCAATCAATCTCTTTCTGACAATTCATTCCATGACTTTGCTAATATGTGAAGTCAGAGAGATGGGCCTGTAGTTCCCAGCCTCTGCTCTGCTTACGCCTTTATGGATAGGACATATGGTGCCTTCCTTCAGCTTTTTGGGAAGTTTACCATTTGCAAGGAAACTCTGGAAGAATATCCGGAGTGGTCCTGCTAATTCTTGTTTACACGACTTTAGAAGGACAGCTGGGAAATCATCGGGGCCAGTTGCCGAATTTAAGCTCATTTCATTTATGGCAGCTATTACATCTTCCTCTTCAATGTCAATGTAGGTAATGGATGCAGTCTTTATCTGCTGAGTGCTATTGTCAAAGAAATCAGCTGGGTTCTTTATCTGCATGTGACTCAGAGGAGAAGTGAAGACACTCTTGAATTGTGCACTGAGCACTTCACTTATCCATGTGGGATCCGCAGTCAGTGAGCCATTAGGCAGGAATAGGGGTCCTATCTTATACTGTACCGTAGCAGTCTCTTTTGCAAATCTATAGAAAGCCTTGGGGTTTGTTTTTATGCTTTCTACTGCTCTCTTCTCCTTCTCTGCTCTCTCTTTTTCATGGGAGAGTTTAATCTTGTTTTCTATTTCTAACAGTGTTAGTTTTAATTTAGCCCTTTTCCTATCCCCCAGTTCTCTATTTAACTGGTTTGAGACCTTTGTTCTGTGTCTCATAAGGATTTTCCTGTCTCGAGGAATTCTATTGGCATGTTTGCTGGTCTTTCTATATGGCACGAATTTGGTGCATATGCCTTGTATTGTTGACATAAAATGACTTAGTTTAAGGTCATTGTCTTGTATAGAAAGGCTGTCATGCCAGTTTTGATTTCGAATCTCTCTGCGAATTGACTTCCAGTCCGCCCTGTGGAAATTCAGGTTGGATATTGCTTGAGTCCTCCTGATGGGGTGGGTGTCAATGGGTTGCCTAGGACCATACATAGTTAATTCTATAATGTTATGATCTGAGAGAGATGTGGGCGTTATTTTCACATTATGGATTAGGCTCACTTTGTTTGTGAAGCAGAGATCTAAAATATTGCTTCCTCTGGTTGGTTGGAGTATCACTTGTTCCATGAACAGCATGTGGGATAGTTCTAACAAAGACTTTGCCTGGCTTTGTTCATGCAGTGACATCCCAGAGAGGATGTGACCTTCAGGCCATTTAACATTTGGGAGGTTAAAGTCGCTTAGGAAAAGTATATTGATGTGTTGGTCCAGATTTGTCAAGACCTCTTCTATGCGTCTGAGGCTGTCCTCAAACTTACCCTCCTCCTTTGCGGTATATATATATATATATAGTTGGAATTTACAAAAAAAAAGACGAAGACGGTTATGTAAACAACAAACAGATGTTTTCGTTTAACGCTCAGGAAGTGAGAAAGTCTTTTACGCTTCGAGCATACGCTCTTCAATAGAAAGGAACACAGAAATAAACAGGAATATATATATATATATATATATATATATATATATATATATATATATATATATATATATATATATATATATATACATATATATATATGTGTGTGCGTGTGTGTGTATATGCATGTATTTATGTATACATAAACATATACATAGCCATATACGCATATGTATGTATATATATATACAGAGGAGATTCACAAAGAAGATTGTCTCTTTGCAACTGCTCAGCTACTGGGAAAGGCTGAAACAGCTAAGACTCTACTCCCTGGAGAGAAGGCGGGAGAGGTATGCAGTAATATACATCTGGAAGATCCTGGAAGGAATTGTGCCAAATTTTGGCATTGAAAGCTACACCAATGCCAGAACGGGACGACACTGCATAGTGCCAAAGATCCCAGCAATGCCATCGCGCTTCAGGACCAGTTACTGCAACAGCTTGGGATTCAGGGGCCCACAGATTTTTAATATTCTCCCAAAGAGCCTGAGGAATCTGCACAAAGTAGATGTAGGAGTTTTTAAATCAAAACTGGACCTCTTCCTATCGAGAGTCCCAGATGAACCTACCTCGCGGCAGGAGGTGCAAATGAGGGTTGCTAAATCAAAGTCCATTCTTCACCAAGTGCCACATATTGTAAGAGGCTCCCTGTAATAACAGTGTTGCAACACGGTGGTGCATCAGTATGGCCGCAGCTCTGAGCTGAAACTTAAAAATATATATATATATATATATATATATATATATATATATATATATATATATATATATATATGAAAGTGTGTGTGTGTGTGTGTGTGTGTGTAGATAGATAGATAGATAGATAGATAGATAGATAGATAGATAGATAGATAGATAGATAGATAGATGTGTTTATACCTAGTTGTGTATAGGATCTGGTAGATAATGATATGAGTAGCAAAAATATAGGGGAATGGAAGGAAAATAGTAGAAATAGATGTGAATATATAAATGAGAAAGAGAGAGAAACGGAGGGTGAGAGACAGACAGACAGAGAGAGAGTCATAGTAAAGAAAGGGAGTAAAATAATAGGAGACAGGAAGGGAGGGGTATTAAGATCGAGAAAAATAACGATATTTATCTAAATTGATTTCTCTTTCATTTCATTATGCTACCTAAATTTCCGATTTTATTATAACTCATTCGATTATCGATAGAACTCCACGTCTAAATTATATTTGTTTCCATATGAATATGAAGTTTATGATCCGATTTTCAAAATGGCAGCTAACAAATTCGGTTGCGAGTTTTATTCTGTGTTGGAGTAGGATGAATTACACCAGTATATATATATATATATATATATATATATATATATATATATATATATATATATATATATATATATATATATATATATATATATATATATATATATATATATATATATATGAATGAAAGCATATATGAACGTGTATATATGAGTACATATTTATATCTGGTATAATAAGTTTCGTTGCGTATTTAATTCTTTCTCACTATATATATATTTTTCTGTCCCGCTAAATTGTATGTGTGGGTAGAAAGGAGTGGAAAGAAAACGTTGATGGTGAAAGACATAATCATCCCACGCGAGAAAATTAAAGGGTGTAGAGAAGGATCTCACACACATACAGATAAACGCTAACACCCATAAACTGACAAGTTTTTGTGTGTATATATATGTATATATGCATATATATACGTATATATATATTCATACATACATGCATACATATATATATACACACACACATACACAGATATCTATATCTATATATATATATATATACATATATACACACACACATAGGCACAGGAGTGGCTGTGCGGTAAGCAGCTTACCTACCAACCACATGGGTCCGGTTTCAGTCTCACTGAATGGCACCTTGGGTAAGTGACTTCTGCTATAGCCTCGGGCCGATCAAAGCCTTGTAAGTAGAATTGGTAAACGGAAACTGACAGAAGTCCGTTGTTTGATAGCTGATGGTGGTGTATTCACGTCCCCGTAAACAGACCGATATAAAACGTACTAGGCTTACAAAGAATATGTCTTGGGGTCGATTTATTCGAATAAAGGTAGTACTCCAGCATGGCCACAGTCAAACGACTGAAACAAGTAAAAGAATATACATATATATATATATATATATATATATATATATATATATATATATATATATATATATATATAAAGTGAGGCACATACACATATATATATAGATGTATGTATATGTATGTGTGTGTGTAAAATATTTCATTGGTTATTATTACCAACAGTAAGTAAATCTATCACGTTTCAATTATGTCTTCGAGAATAATATATTCTCCATCAAATGCCTGTGTACACTAACACACACGCACACATACACACACATGCACGTACACACACGCACACACACACATGCACATATATATGTGTTTCTGCATATATGTATATATATACATATGTATGTAAGTATATATGTATACACACGCACACACACAGACACACACACACACACATACAAAC
>NC_142930.1:127953225-127955725 GCF_046866305.1 Octopus bimaculoides | reverse complement strand
TCTCCTTGTTTCTCTCCTTGTTTCTTTCTGTGTTCCTTTCAGTTGAAGAGCGTAGGCTCGAAACGTCAAAGACTTTCTCTATTCTCGAGCGTTAAACTAATACATCCATTCGTTGTTTACACCACCTGTCTTCGTCTGTTGTTTCTTTTTTTCGTAAATTCTCCCATATATACACACACACACACACACACACACACGCATATATATATATATATATATATATATATATATATATATATATATATATATATATATATATATATATATACTACCTGTTGGACCCGGCGTTGATCATGTTTTCCATGTTGAGCCCACCTCTGGCCTTATACTGAATAAGCATTTCCTTAGAGATTATTCAATCGATTTTGTTGAAATTTTACATATGAAAAAATGCAAAAGCTGCAGGAAAAGTAGCATCGTTATGGGAATTTCCATTCAAACGCCCAATTGAGCTCACAAAAATCGATACCAACTGAGCATTATCGAGTTTTCGAAAAATCCCGCCTTATTTGAATTTCAGGGCATGTGATCTACCTATGTGCCAAAAATCATTAAAATCGGTTGGACGGTTGGGAGGAGTTAGAGTAACCCCAAACACACAGACAGACAGATACCATTACACACTTGTGTGCTTATTTGTATATATATATATATATATATATATATATATATATATATATATATATAAAAGATAATAAGAGTGAAAAAACTACAGAAGGCTTGTGTTACATAGTTAAAGTATATATTTAAATTATGTCAGAAAAATGTTATAAAATCTTTTTGGTATATAAACATTGAATTTTGAGAAATAACCGGTTTCGAGTTGTCTTTTCAAATTTCTCTACTTCATTGTAACATGCGTTCGCTCCAGTCTGAAAAGAAGAGTTCTAGATAGGGGGAGGTAATTAGGGATTTCTTCCGGTATAAGGAGGTGGTAGAATTTGATTAATTTACCATGGTTTTGTTCTATATTTTTTTCCTTCTCAGTGGGGTGATGAATTTCCTTATTTAAATGTGTTAGCAATGGTTAAGTTTGGGTTTGTATTTTTGAATGAAAAAGGTTTCCTTATTTAATCTAATTTGTGTTGGTGTTCTAATGGCACATTGATAGAAAGGAAAGATTATAAATTGTGGTAGCATTTGTTTTGCGCATTTCTCAATATGCTCACTAAAAGGTATCATTCGGTATTCTGGGCATGCAATCTGCTGTCGATGCAGAGTGCATCTGCGTCTGAGCGATTATCCTGTGGACCCTATGTAGTTTTCGTGACAACCCGAGCATCTCATTACATAAATAAGGTTTTCTGAAATTTGAAAAGACAACACGAAACCGGTTATTTCTCAAAATACAATGTTTATATACCAAAAAGATTTTATAACATTTTTCTGACATAATTTAAATATATACTTTAACCATGTAACACAAGCCTTCTGTAGTTTTTTCACTCTTATTATCTTTCATACATCCAACCACGTGCTTTCACATACCAACTTTCTCACCTATATATATATATATATATATATATATATATATATATATATACGACTGGCTTCTTTCAGTTTCCGTTTACCAAATCCACTCACAAGGCTTTGGTCGGCCCGAGGGTATAGTAGAAGACACTTGCCCAAGGCGCCACACAGTGGGACTGAACCCTGAACCATGTGGCTGGTAAGCAGGCTGCCTACTACACAGCTACTCCTACTTGATAAAAACACATAATTAAATACATAAAAGACATGAATAAATATGTAAATAATAAACACATAAACAAATACACTCAGATTGCAATAAATAAATAAATAAATAAATAAATAAATAAACAAACGAAAACATAAACAAATAAGCAAAAGTAAATAAATGTACGTCAGCAAAAGCCAAACGATTCCATAATTATCATTGAAGAAATTCTGGAATATATTTTTTTAAATCTTTTAAACTCAAATAAATATTTCTTTTACAAAATTACTGTTTTAACTCTTTTATAATATATCGTGTTATTTATTATATTTTTCTAATTTCAATTTTTTATATTTTTATTTTATTTTAAATTTTTAAATACATTTTATTTCGTTTTTAAAAATATAATTTTTATTATTTTATTCTTTTATTTGTTTCAGATATTTTGACTGCGGCCATGCTGGAGCACCGCCTTGTAGTCGAGCAAATGGACCCTAAGACTTATTTTTTGTAAGTCACGTACTTATTTTATCGGTTCTCTTTTTGCCGAACTGCTACGTTACTGGGACGTAGACACACCAGTATCGGTTGTCAAGCGATGTTGGGGGAGGAGACAAACACAGAGGCACAAATACACATATACATACACACATACATATGCATAGATATAATATAAATAATATATTTATGCATATATGGGTACAGGACGTCACCAACGGTAAACAACATGAAATACGAAACAGGTCTTTCAGCATCCTCGTATGTATATATACATATAGTTCTTTTTTGGCCCCACCTGCTAAGACCATGCTGTAACAACGA